>NW_018408683.1:1051187-1058211 GCF_002113885.1 Mizuhopecten yessoensis
TTTTTCGTAATTCTTTCCCTGTCTACCTCGCAAAACGAAAGTTCAAAGGTGATGGTTATAACTGAATCCAGTGCAGGAATCGAACCCACAACCTTTCACACGAAATTTAAGACCACCATAGCCTCTATAAAGTAATTGGTCTTATACGGAACTGAGTGTCAAACTCCAGTTACGTTTTTCCTTAAACGGAACTAGGAACCAGACCCTAGTTCCGTTTAAAATAAACGGAACTGGGAACGAGACCGGGGTCTGTATAGTACACGTCTATGTTGTTTTGGTAATTCTTTACCTGTCTACTTCGCAAAACGGAAGGTCAAAGTCCCGTAGTTATATCTGAATCAAGGACAGGAATCAGTGTCAGACTCCAGTTACGTTTTTCCTTAAACGGAACTGGGAACCAGACCCCAGTTCCGTATAGTAAACGGATATGTTTTTCGTAATTCTTTCCCTGTCTACCTCGCAAAACGAAAGTTCAAAGGTGATGGTTATAACTGAATCCAGTGCAGGAATCGAACCCACAACCTTTCATACGAAATTTAAGACCACCATAGCCTCTATAAAGTAATTGGTCTTATACGGAACTGAGTGTCAAACTCCAGTTACGTTTTTCCTTAAACGGAACTAGGAACCAGACCCCAGTTCCGTTTAAAATAAACGGAACTGGGAACGAGACCGGGGTCCGTATAGTAAACGTCTATGTTTTTTTGTAATTCTTAACCTGTGTACTTCGCAAAACTGAAGGTCAAAGTCCCGTAGTTATATCTGAATCAAGGACAGGAATCAGTGTCAGACTCCAGTTAAGTTTTTCCTTAAACGGAACTGGGAACCAGACCCCAGTTCCGTATAGTAAACCTATATGTTTTTCGTAATTCTTTCCCTGTCTAACTCGCAAAACGAAAGTTCAAAGGTGACGGTTGTAACTGAATCCAGTGCAGGAATCAAACCCACAACCTTTCACACGAAATTTAAGACCACCATAGCCTCTATAAAGTAATTGGTCTTATACGGAACTGAGTGTCAGACTCCAGCTACGTGTTTCCTTAAACGGAACTGGGAACCAGATCCCAGTTCCGTATAGTAAACGGATATGTTTTTCGTAATTCTTTCCCTGTCTACCTCGCAAAACGAAAGTTCAAAGGTGATGGTTATAACTGAATCCAGTGCAGGAATCGAACCCACAACCTTTCACACGAAATTTAAGACCTCCATAGCCTCTATAAAGTAATTGGTTTTATACGGAACTGAGTGTCAGACTCCAGTTACGTTTTTCCTTAAACGGAACTAGGAACCAGACCCTAGTTCCGTTTAACATAAACGGAACTGGGAACGAGACCGGGGTCCGTATAGTAAACGTATATGTTTTTTTGTAATTCTTTTGAAAACTAGTTGTTGAGAATATGAACGAAATTACTAAAACATGTCTTTCTTTTTATAGTCTTTACATAATACGTTTATACATCACCACTCATGAAAGAAACAATTGATAATGCATTGATGTTGAAATTAACAACGATTTTCCAGACCACTAAAACGAGTTAAACGCCATTTTTCAGCTTCACAACGCGTGCCGATTTATAACTAGTTACAGGCAGAAACTATTTAATTTTATTTGGCATCCTTACCTGTCAAATCTCTTTGACTGTAACAAAATTTGAAATTCAACCCGGTATTCAGGATGGAACAGGAATTTAGACTATATATCGATATAACGACATAGATCTTCCGACAAGAAACGTTAAATGATTCTTCAAAAACGGACGTGCTGCCATACTTCCCAGAACGGAATTAATACAAATTTGACAAACTTGCCCCGATCTCCCCTAATTGTTATGAAGGTCTTAAATTGACCGATGGTGAAAAACGAAGACTAAGGCGACATATAGCCGCTATGTCAATTTGGAACGATATATCCTTCAGCGAGTTACAATCACCCATCCCTACTGCCACTCAGATGTGACAAAGAAGCCTGCCAATCTTGACGCCATTTGACATAGGTGAGACACAGGACTTTATCTTACGGTATTATGATACCATTGTAATGATACTGATTCAACAAAGCATTCATATTTTATTTATTCAAATACATCAAACTTTAAGAACAACAGAAAGAGGAAAAAATTACACAGATTTTTATATTCATGGTAGAAAATGTCCATATTTAATGTCATGTTCCTAAAAGGCTGTACACGTTGTATATTGAAATTTAAATTGTTTGGTAGCAAAAGAGAATCATAATATATATGGCCCAACTTAATATGATATTCAGAATCTTTTAGTATTTACCTCAGTTCCCTTTTGTAGACGTTTATGTTTTTGTAATTATTTCCATCCTTTCCTCGAAAATGCTAAATCAAAGGCGCAGAGAAATATCTAAATCCACATATTTGATGGGGTTTTTTGGACATGATTAGAGCTAAAATGATATATGAAAAGCTCAATTATGAAGCATTCCAATGATCCCACGTTAGTTGATCCTATGCTCTATACTTAAACATCTCAAATATGATGACAACCAAGTATAAAATAAGGAATTAACTTGAAGTACAAGCTTTGTTTATGGTTACCCTTATTCTAAATATTTATTTAATAGATCATAACCGTTACAATGAACGTGCGGATGTCTACATAACTGGTTTTGGAGATTCAACTGTGAATGAAAAGGGATGTCTTGAAAATGAAGCTGTAGAAGAAGTTTTGGTGAGTAACAGTTTGCTTATCTTTATGTAAACACCATTGTAAAACAGTATGTGATATCCGCTATAAAGTGACATGTTGGAACTCACATTGTGTTACCTACCAGCGGAACGCAATAATGATTATGATGCGAACTTTCAAAGGTAAGGCCCGGAACCCCTTCACCCCCTATATTCGACAACACATTATATCATTCTCTCGCTTGAAACTTTTTTAAATATTTTTTTTAATACAAGGGCCTACATCGTATATGTTTTAATTCCTTTATATCGATAATAGCAGACAATATTTTGGGTATGTTGCCCACATTCAATTGACAGACCGCCTTGCAAAGCTGAAAGGAACCTAATGCAATCTTCTTAAGACTGTATATGTGTAAATGCTTGCATTAAGGTGATTTCGGTGGGAAAGTCCAAATCATAAACTATCTAGACCCATATATTCTGAACGGCAAAATCAAGTAAACACTTTTCAATTAAATATATTGTTTTCAAAAATAACGTTTATTACAAAACACATGTTATATTCTTAAAATGGCATTATTGCCAAGTACAAAATTCCAAAAATCGCAGTAAATTTGTTTGACATTAAGTTTAGACATTGGCTTCCATACATTTTATAACCGGAGCGCACGTGCAAATTGTGCTAAGTGCCCCTCGGTGAGCTTCCCTTGCAAAGGCCGTCAGGTTTGAATGTGACGGCAATGTGGCTAGATTTCAATAATGATGAAATAAAATTATCTGATTCCTTTTATTGAGTGTGTACTTTATTTTGCAGGTCAGTATAGTATCAATATAGAAATAATAATAATATGAAATATTTCAATTTAAAAAGACATGTATGATTTTGCACCGCACCAACTTTGACTGAAAGAAGTATGAATTTACTTCATTGGCCCCGGGAGCTATTCTTCACATAATACATACCCTTTGTGATAGATATTTTTTTTAAAGTAACCCTTCGTAAGAAGGATTATCCGAAAACAGCCTTTTTGTGAAAATTAAGCAGGTATACAAGAAAAAATATTCCGAGAGCAAAGTTATAAAAAAAACTGAAAGTTTTTGAGAAAACAATCTGAGAAAAATTTGAAATGGGGTCTTTGTGAGAGTAAATTTCCCAAAACATTGGTCTTTGTGAGAGGATAATATAAAAGTTTGGGAGTTTATTTCCGCATATAAAGTGATTATTTACTTATAGTCTGAATGACAGTTATTTCACAATCCCTCAAGGAAAACAATTGGGCAGCTCGGCTTTACCTCGCTGCCCATGTATTCGGGTTAGTTTTACATTAAGCGTTGCACCAATGCTCCTTCGCACTACACAACAGGTCTTAATAAACAAGGAAACATATTGTTACCATTATTTGGGATAGTAAAGATTCATGTCTACATATTTCGAATTTACAAATTATAAACAATATTAAAAGCGACGTCTCCTTTTGCTTGATATAATCCATTGGAAATATGTTATAAGTACAAACTATAATCTTAAAATCTGATCTGTGGTTTCATGGTTCTATCGAAAACAGGCTAAGAATCTACATTATACTGATGGATTATGAAAATCGAAATGTATTTCACCAAATACAAAGATATTTCGACCAGCGCCAACATTCTCTGTACTGTATGGGTGCTACACCTAGTAGCCAAAGTAGTTTCCGCCAATGTACATACTTTTCTGGCTATGTACATAATATTTCGTCAATGCAATACTATTCCACTTTTGGAGAGAAAAATTCCGAAAGGCCTTAAATAATTCGAATTTTTCCATTTTGCCGCTATTTTACCTTCAAGTGTAAGGGGGGGGGGGGGGGGGGGGGGGTAATGACAATACGTATATAGTGTACAATTGTAAATGTACACTTTTAGCTCAAAATCTCTTGCTGGATTCAATAAAGTTATTTAAAAGGACAATTGTGTTAAGGTCCACGGACAATTGTGTTAAGGTCCACGGACAATTGTGTTAAGGTCCACGGACAATTGTGTTAAGGTCCACGGACAATTGTGTTAAGGTCCACGGACAATTGTGAATTGCCAAACGAAATCATTTCTTCTACGTATACATTCCAATTATCTAAATTTTGAACCAGAATACGTCTTTCGTTTGTAAAAACTAAAAGGTGACATGCCAGAAAGTAGTGAAAAACATTCCACAATTACAAGCTGCACTCTCAGCAAGGTTAACTCTAAATAGGTCATAATTAAGGGAACTGCACTGGTGACTGAGCGTAGTATGCAACATATTAAGTTTACGATTTTCGAATTTTAAGTAGAAAGGTAGACTTGACTGTATATTTGACGTTAACCAGGATTTTAATGAAGTTATAAAGGGCAAATCGAATCGAATCGAATTTTCTAAGTTATTCCAACAATGAAGAGTAGAAGGTAGAAAAGAAGAGTTAGTAAGAGACAGTCTGAAAGGAGGAATCCTATAGTTATTATTGTTACGTAAAGCGTAACGGTTATTTATCACATATTTTCAGACTGATGAATCTTATTGAAGAAATCACAAGTATATTCTAAAACCGCTAAAATTAAATTCTTATGAATTATCAAAAGACCGTCCCTACTTAATAGGTGTTTGAGTTTCCGTAAGACATTTTACATTTATGATAATCCGTAAAGTTTAAGACTTTTCATCAAATGTTAAGTCTTAGTCTATGTCGATATCAATGGAATTAGAAACAAACAATGCATCTGTTATCACGATTATAACTAACCAACCAGGTTTTGGACCCAGTATTAAGGAGCTTTAGGTCTCTATTTAAAGTTTCTTGAATTTCTAGACAATATGATGATGACTTTAATGATGATGTATCGTCTGCAAAAAGACGAGATGTTGATTAAAAACTATCTGCTACGTCATTAATAAATATGAGATATAAAAGTGGTCCAAGAATAGAGCCCTGTGGAACTCCTGTCCCAATAAGACCTACAGAAGAATATGAACTATTCAAAACAACTTTTGGTTAATACCTATAAACAATTCACCTGAAATTCCGTGTGATTTAAATTTCACCATAAGATCTCTATGCTAAACCCTATCAAAAGCTTTGGATATGTCACAGAATACAACACATGTATGTTTTATTTCCTCAAGTGCAATGCATAGTTGGTGATAAATATTAATGAGTTGATACACTGTAGAATGACCTTGCCATCACCTCAACTGATATTTGAAAATCAAAGAATTTTCTATAGAGAAGTTGTACAAATTTTTAAAAATCACTGTTTAACAAAACCTTTACCAACAATGGACAGCAAGGAAATTGGTCTATAGTTCGAAGGAGAATATCTGTCACCCTTTATTTANGGGGGGGGGGGGGGGGGGGGGGGGGGGGGGCTATAGGTTTGCACTGCGTCCGTCCGTCCTTCCGTCCGCCCTTACGGCCTACAAGGACATCTTTGGATGGCGCAGTGTAAGAGTCACTTTGACCTATGATTTGACCGTTGACCTTTACTTTTGAAAATGTTTGTCCAGAACATGACCTCACTTACCTATGCTTGCTGACATAAGTGTATTGTGTGTTAAACATAGAAATCATTACCGACGTGGGATTGCCTTGAAATACTTTGCCTTGTTAAACAATGGCATGCTATTAGCTCATTTCCATTTATTTGGATAAATCCCTGTTAATAAGGACATATCAAATATTATTTCTAGGGAAATACAAACAGTGTGAGCAGTATTTTTTTTAGCATATGGTGGCTGATTCCATCCCCACCCGAGGCCTTGCCGAGCTTCAATATCTGTAGAACATCACGTATTTCAGTTGAATTTAATATAATAGAATTAATTTGTTTGTCAGTTTTTTGCTCAATCGGAACATCAGTGTTATTGTCATCTACTCTAGTAATAATACAAAGATAGTTATTTAACAATTCAGCTTTATCTTCATCTCTAGTACATTGTTACTATATCATTAGTAATAGGATCAATTAAGGAAGGTATTGATTGTGAAATATCAGACGTTTTAATTAACTTTTTAATAAGTTTCCAATATGACTTAGGATCAGAAGATGAGTACCCATCGATAGTATTATATACATTTTTATAAAAAGTAACACGTGCCTGATTTTTAGCTCACCTGGTCCGAAGGACCATGGAGAGCTTATGCCATACCGCAGCGTCCGTCGTCCGTCCGTCAACTTTTCCTTTAAAACGCTACTAGTCCTGAACGGCCAAGTAGATTTTGACTAAATTTGGTCTGGAGTATCCTTAGGCCAAGGGGACTCAATTTTGTATAAGCAGTGGGGTGTGGTCTCCCAGGGGGCAGAAGGGCGGGGCCCAATAGGAGAAATAGAGGGCAAGGGGTCTGCATTTTGTAAAA
>NW_018408683.1:1058223-1095809 GCF_002113885.1 Mizuhopecten yessoensis
CCCCCCTAGGGGCATAGGGGTGAGGCTCTGTTTGAAGTTTGTTCTTGCTTTATCTCAAGTACTGGATGGATCTTTCTGAAATTTCACATGTACTTACAGCACCTACACTGGAGTGTTATATCTTTACTTCATACCAATTATTTTAAACATATTCAGGTGAGCGATATTGTTCATATTGTTAACATTGTTTCGATGTGATTTGAATTTATTAATATCAGTCAGACGTTTGGTTGACCTTGCCTTTTATGCCCCCGCCGCCATAAAATGGTGGTGGGGGGTGGGGGTCATATAGTGTTTCCCATGTCCGTCGCGTCCAGTCCCGTCCCGTCCTGTCGCGTCGCATCCATGAGCGGGGCATTTATGTCTTACAAACATTTTCTAGTTTTTGTAACCTTTCCTTAATTCTGAAGTTTTTTCGAAGTTCAGGAGTCATCTATGGCTTATCATAAGATTGAATATGTACTTCTTTACTAGGAATACATCCATTGGCAAAGATGTCAGTAAAACGATCACATGCTAGATTAACTGAGTCACAATTACAAAAGAGAATCCAATTATGATAAGATATAAAGTCATTCAATTTTTCTAACTATGCACTCTTGTACTGCCCAAATCTTACGTTTATCGACTGGTTTAAAACGATGGAAGCAGTACAACCATCGTGGTCACTAAATGTTCTATCTATAGAAATTACAGAAGAGTCAATATAAGAAATAGAGTCGGATAAAAGTATAGGATCTAGTTAGCTACATCTAGTTCGTCCAGTGCGAGTAGGATCTTTTATAACGTTAGTTAGTGATAAGGAGTTAATGATGTCAAAAAGAACTTGATTATTTAAAGCAGTGAAGAAGTCAACATTTAAGTCCCCTGTTACTACTACATTAGGAGAGATATCAAGAGCATTATTTATAGATTACCTTTAATTTCCCCAAAACGGAAGGGTAAAGTTTTATGGTTTGTAAGCTGTTCGAATAATGTAAGTCAAGTGGGGTAGGCTAATTTCATCACCAGATTTTATTCCAATTCTGGCAAACATATACCAAAATACCACTCCCAGCAAAATTTCTATCAAGTCGAAAGAGCAATAAAAACCATCAATGCATAAATCATCTGTAGTGACCTGATCATCTAAAGGACTTTCAGTGAGACACAAAATACGTAGTCATCTACTTTGTTCTCTATGTAGTCCAAATTATGTCTAACGCTCCTAATTTTAGATGAAATATAGAAAGCTCGCCAAGTCTCGGACCAGGAGTAGACTCAACATCCATATGCTGTAATAATATAATTAACAAAATTACTGAGAACTCGAAATTTCTGAAACACTAAATAAATATAATATTTAACTGAATAATAAACCAAGAAAGATAACTATGCAAGTGGTGAACTTGTTTTACCAAAAATTAAAACCAAAACAAAAAGTGATAAATGACACATCTTCCGTAGACCTTAGAATAAAAGGTACCGATCGCTATCCTTTTCTTTTTCACTTCACGTTGATGCTATGCACAAATTATTTGAATTTGAATTTTGACCTCTTTACTGTTCTTTATTAAAATTTGTGTGATTTGCCTTATACTGAAATTTAAGAATTGGTCACTCGCTACAGAAAAAAATATGTTTAGTTAAAACATGCAGAGTGTTAAATCTGCCTAAACGAAACGAAATAAGACATTTTAAATGCAAAATTTCGATTATATCGATGCTCAGCATTCTTCCCTGTTAAGCAGTGCCTGAGATATTGGTTGTGTTGGCGACACTATAGGTCTGCAGACGGGAAAATTAATATCAAAATCGTGTTTAAAGGGAACGTTTTACGGCAGTAAATGTCAAATCAGGGATTTTTGAAACGAACACAATGTATCCGAGTCCATTCATAGGGAAAACTATGTACACTTCGTGTCATGAAGGTTAAGTGTTATACGTATTTACTCAATGTTATGTTAAATATCATCAGAAAAATGATCGATCTACAAATTCAGAACTGCTCAATTGTTATGTAACCCTTTTTACTGCATTTTGCCTGAATGACATTTGTTATATCCCGGGCAACGTTGGATTTTCAGGACGATTTATTAGCAACTGCGCATGACATCCTTCTGAAATTTTGTGTTTGGACTTATTACAGTGCATGACCTGTTAATTTCCATATGCGACTTTTGACCTGGGCTCAGTCAACTTATCCTTCTAAAAACTTACAAAAACTTTTGTTAAAAAATTACCGTAAAAACGGCAGTCTTTTGATTTTTTTCTGTATATGTCGTATGGCTGGACATGTGCATTGGTAAGTTAGTGTGCATACATGAACTATACATTAGTAAAATGTGGCTAGTTTCTCTAATTTTCAGGTGTATGAGTATTTAGAATAACTTCCTTATTTCTTTATGTGATTTTTCAAAAACTTAATAGCGAACGTTCTTGCGTGAGCCTGCGAACGCTCTTGCGAGAGCCTACGAAGCTGACTCACGAAGTGAGCTTCATAGGTAACACGTACACATACACGTAAAACAAACCCCAGTCAAGATCTACCATGAAATTCCATAGACCTAGCAAGTCAATTCACTTGCATAATTTCGGAAATCGCGTGTGCACAAATTCCGTGTATGGAAGCCGCCATTTTGGATCCACCGGATGTAGAACAATTTCCAATAGATTTAATCTATTTCAATACAGAAACAAACGGTTTCAGATAACGTTTCTTTTCTTTTTCAATTTCAACGATTTCTCTGACATAACACCGATTCCTTGCCCATTTCTAACAGTCGAGACCAAACCCAACACACACAGATAAAACCTGCGTACAACGTCGTCAGTCATTATGACGTCATAATCGATATTTCCCGAAGCCCAAAAAAACCTCTGGATCCGCCTCTGATTAAGTTTTTAATCAAATTCAGTATAAGCCGATCAGGTTGTAAAAATAACAACACCATTATCATAGAAAAGAATCATATTGTTTGTGTGCAAGAAATCCGGTCTTGAGTTCATGTAAAAGAACAACATTACGCAAGAAACATGTCTATGTCAGCAGAATGGTTGAAGGTTTTGTTGTTTTTTTCTCCCCATTTTCGTTGAATCTACAAACTCGGGTTCGAACTTGCAATCCCGGGATAATCATGAAAAGCCAAATTGACCTATATCGTATATTTACTGTATTAAACGATATTTCGTACATCGCAGGATATCGGACAACTTGGTAAAAAAAACTACATTTACCAAATACAATATTTACATGTATGCATATCCTTTTAATTCCTGGTGAAGAGGGCTGCAAATAACAAAATGTCATCACAAAAATCGACTCAAATAATGGAAATTGCTCATAGCAATGCTCATATGGTGACACGTGTATTAACTCGTCAACGTAATTTTCGTCAGTGAAAGATTTTGCTAAAACAGGGACCCGTTGCTTTTTTCTGAAAAATTGACAAATAATAAATAAATACGTTGTTGTTACTACCAATATTCGATAACTCTAAATACTTGAACCGTAATATAAGGTTCTGTGTAATTCTTTGAACGAGATACATATGCCATATGTGTATCTAGTCATCGTAAAGGTCTACACATTTTACATTAAAATTTGCTGAATGTTAATATCCAATTTTTGCATTTTCATTTTTCATTTTTGATTCTGCAACTTTGCTTTATGATGTTGTCATCTGATGATTAACAGATGAAAATGAAAAAGGCTCCACGTAACAAGAGATAGTTACGGTTTAAATTGGTGTAGCAGAATTGGACTGGGTCGATCGTCAGCGACCAGATAGTTCAATTGGTAGAACGTCCGACTAGGGGTTCGGAGGGTCCCGGGTTCGAACCCCAGTCTGGTCGTGCATTTTTCCTCTCCTGTTACATTGGTATACATAATTAAACCAGCTAACGTCCTCATACAAATTATAAACCGTAATTAACCGTAACACATAAAGTCATTATGAAACGAATTAAACTATAGTCCATGCTACATTGCATAGGGATACATGTACATGTCTATTACATTGTACCAGCGGTTTCCTTACAAAATTGAACAAGCAATACTTGATTCAGATATAACTACGCGACTTTGACCTATCTTTTTTCGAGGTAGACGGGGAAAGAGTTATAAAAAACGAAAACGTTTACTATACGGAACTGGGGTCTGGTTCCCAGTTCCGTTTAAGGAAAAACGTAACTGGAGTCTGACACTCAGTTCCGAATAAGACCAATTACTGTATAGAGGCTATGGTGGTCTTAATTTTCGTGTGAAAGGTTGTGGGTTCGATTCCTTTTCCTTGATGCAGATATAACTACGGGCCTTTGACCTTCCGTTTTGCGAAGTAGACAGGAAAAGAATTACACAAAAAAAACATATACGTTTACTATACGGACCCCGGTCTGGTTCCCAGTTCCGTTTATGGTAAACGGAACTGGGGTCTGGATCCCAGTTGCGTTTAAGGAAAAACGTAACTGGAGTCTGACACTCAGTTCCATATAATACCAATTACTTTATAGACGCTATGGTGGTCTTAATTTTCGTGTGAAAGGTTGTGGGTTCGATTCCAGTTCTTGATTCAGATAAAACTACGCGCCTTTGACCTATCGTTTTTCGAGGTAGACGGGGAAAGAATTACAAAAAACGTAAACGTTTACTATACGGAACTGAGGTCTGGATCCCAGTTCCGTTTAAGGAAAAACGTAACTGGAGTCTGACACTCAGTTCCGAATAAGACCAATTACTGTATAGAGGCTATGGTGGTCTTAATTTTCGTGTGAAAGGTTGTGGGTTCGATTCCTGTCCTTGATTCAGATATAACTACGGGCCTTTGACCTTCCGTTTTGCGAAGTAGACAGGAAAAGAATTACACAAAAAAAACATATACGTTTACTATACGGACCCCGGTCTGGTTCCCAGTTCCGTTTATGTTAAACGGAACTGGGGTCTGGATCCCAGTTGCGTTTAAGGAAAAACGTAACTGGAGTCTGACACTCAGTTCCGTATAATACCAATTACTTTATAGACGCTATGGTGGTCTTGATTTTCGTGTGAAAGGTTGTGGGTTCGATTCCAGTACTTGATTCAGATAAAACTACGCGCCTTTGACCAATCGTTTTTCGAGGTAGACGGGGAAAGAATTACAAAAAACGTAAACGTTTACTATACGGAACTGGGGTCTGGTTCCCAGTTCCGTTTAAGGAAAAACGTAACTGGAGTCTGACACTCAGTTCCGAATAAGACCAATTACTGTATAGAGGCTATGGTGGTCCTAATTTTCGTGTGAAAGGTTGTGGGTTCGATTCCAGTACTTGATTCAGATATAACTACGCGCCTTTGACCTATCGTTTTTCGAGGTAGACGGGGAAAGAATTACAAAAAACGTAAACGTTTACTATACGGAACTGGGGTCTGGTTCCCAGTTCCGTTTAAGGAAAAACGTAACTGGAGTCTGACACTCAGTTCCGAATAAGACCAATTACTGTATAGAGGCTATGGTGGTCTTAATTTTCGTGTGAAAGGTTGTGGGTTCGATTCCTGTCCTTGATTCAGATATAACTACGGGCCTTTGACCTTCCGTTTTGCTAAGTAGACAGGAAAAGAATTACACAAAAAACCCATATACGTTTACTATACGGACCCCGGTCTGGTTCCCAGTTCCGTTTATGTTAAACGGAACTGGGGTCTGGATCCCAGTTGCGTTTAAGGAAAAACGTAACTGGAGTCTGACACTCAGTTCCGTATAATATCAATTACTTTATAGACGCTATGGTGGTCTTGATTTTCGTGTGAAAGGTTGTGGGTTCGATTCCAGTACTTGATTCAGATAAAACTACGCGCCTTTGACCAATCGTTTTTCGAGGTAGACGGGGAAAGAATTACAAAAACGTAAACGTTTACTTTACGGAACTGGGGTCTGGTTCCCAGTTCCGTTTATGTTAAACGGACCTGGGGTCTGGTTCCCAGTTCCGTTCATCTTAAACGGAACTAGGGTCTGGTTTCTAGCTCCGTTTATGTTAAACGGGACTGGGGTCTGGTTCCTTGTTCCGTTTATGTTAAACGGACCTGGGGTCTGGTTCCTAGTACCGTTTATGTTAAACGGGACTGGGGTCTGGTTCCTAGTTCCGTTTATGTTAAACGTAACTGGGGTCTGGTTCCTTGTTCCGTTTATGTTAAACGTAACTGGGGTCTGGTTCCAAGTTCCGCTTAAGGAGAATCGTAACTGTAGTCTGACACTACTACGCGCCTTTGACCTTCCGTTTTGCGAAGTAGACAGGAAAAGAATTACACAAAAAAACATATACGTTTACTATACGGACCCCGGTCTGGTTCCCAGTTCCATTCATCTTAAACGGAACTAGGGTCTGGTTTCTAGCTCCGTTTATGTTAAACGTAACTGGGGTCTGGTTCCTTGTTCCGTTTATGTTAAACGGACCTGGGGTCTGGTTCCCAGTTCCATTCATCTTAAACGGAACTAGGGTCTGGTTTCTAGCTCCGTTTATGTTAAACGGATCTGGGGTCTGGTTCCTAGTACCGTTTATGTTAAACGGACCTGGGGTCTGGTTCCTAGTACCGTTTATGTTAAACGGATCTGGGGTCTGGTTCCTAGTTCCGTTTATGTTAAACGGAACTGGGGTCTGGTTCCAAGTTCCGTTTAAGGAGAATCGTAACTGTAGTCTGACACTCAGTTCCGTATAAGATCAATTACTGTATAGAGGCTATGGTGGTCTTAATTTTCGTGTGAAAGGTTGTGGGTTAGATTCCAGTACTTGATTCAGATATAACTACGCGCCTTTGACCTTCCGTTTTGCGAAGTAGAAAGGAAAAGAATTAAACAAAAAAAACATATACGTTTACTATACGGACCCCGGTCTGGTTCCCAGTTCCGTTTATGTTAAACGGAACTGGGGTCTGGATCCCAGTTGCGTTTAAGGAAAAACGTAACTGGAGTCTGACACTCAGTTCCGTATAATCCCAATTACTTTATAGAGGCTATGGTGGTCTTAATTTTCGTGTGAAAGGTTGTGGGTTCGATTCCTGTCCTTGATTTAGATTTGAGTTCCCAGTCGATTATAAGAGGATGGATATGATGTTTTTCTGAAGCAGACCTGGTATTTTGGTCGAAGTTCGATTGATAATGTTATTTCAATTTTAAACGGAACTAGTGTCTGGTTCCCAGTTCCGTTTATGTTAAACGGAACTAGGGTCTTGTTCCCAGTTCCGTTGATCTTAAACGGAACTAGGGTCTGGTTCCCAGTTCCGTTTATCTTAAACGGAACTAGGGTCTGGTTCCCAGTTTTGTTTATCTTAAACGTAACTAGGGTCTGGTTCCTAGTTCCGTTTATCTTAAACGGAACTAGGAACTAGGAACTAGGAACCAACTTCAGGCTCCCGCTTAACAATGTAAACGGTTTCGTGTTGAACATTTATATATAGTATATTTCTATATATAATTTAAGTTTAAATGTATGTTTAAACATGGTTTATGAAACAACATTTATATAAATCTCCTCATCTTTATTTCTAATGGCAGTTATATATTAGTCACAGCGCAGTATGTAACTACATGGTTTTCCCACTCGCATCTAGTGTGGGGGCGTTTGTTAAGACTAATATTAGATAACACCATTGGTTTGGGGTTTCTGTCCAGTTATGCAGCCTCCTGTACCAGACAAATAACCTTATATGTCCAACTGACCAATGCTACGTCATACAGCAACATTTCTAAGCAATGAATAACAGTCACGTGACTAGTAAGAATCCTGGGTTTGATACACTGGCTGCATCAGTTTTACAACTTCACAGTAATCGCTCTTATACTCGTTATAGATTACGAAATCAATGGTTAACAATACCGCACAGTAAAAGTAATCAAACAAATTCCGGGAGAAAGGAGAAACGCCCTCTATCTCCTTCAGCGACACAGAAAGATCAAATACCAAAAACTCGTAAACACCTCGATGAAACGAATCCTGAAAATTGGCCCGCCGATCAGCTACGGCAGTTGTTGTAGACGTTCGGAATAAAGACATCTCCGGGGTACTTTACACGCAAAAATGCTGTTGAAATTGTATCAATGTAACACAATCGACTCTACAGACAACTCGACAACATATCCCATACTCTCCGAACCGGAGGAGGTGGTAGAAACAGAACAGACACAGAATAGTACTGTCGATGTTTTGCAGTTAAAGCAACAAATCGTCAACAAGGACTCCACGGGGTTCATCTCATACTGCCCACCATTAACACCAGAAGTGCTACTACCACAACGTTCTCTGGTTCCGGTTATCAACCAAATCAACAATATGGCGGCCAGCACGGTATGGGAGCACATCATAGTGTGGCGGCCCCGATGTGTCAAATCGGAGCGGCAAATTCAGTAATGGATACCAAAGGAGTGCCAATGGAATCGCTATCATCAGCGGACATTATTTCAACCTGTCTAAATCAGCAGATATCCGCGGGAAAGGTTGTGAACTTGGCGACACTCCTGATGCCGGACTTCACTTCAGAAGGACGGTCAGTTTACATTGAAGGGGAGGTCCTGCAACTGAAACAGGCTGATTCAAGGCTCAACCGGAACCTGACCATCGGTGAGTTCATAAATGCTTTTTCAGTTTAAAAGTCTGTTATGTGTGAAGTGTACCATAATAGAAGAACTGAACTCGATCAATACGAGACGTATCTAGTTGACATTCCGTGTAATTACCCTGGTACATTGTCCTATGAGTACCATAGGTTTTTCTCTGCCAGAGCTACTGCCCTTTATCGAAATAAGGGTATAAAGGTCAACTGGGTTATCTGAGACAATAAGATATACACTAATGTCTGCTCAGGCCATCGTACCAACACATGCTCAGTGTGTCATAGCAATAGCCATTTGTCTAACTGATGTCAAATGCTGGCAAACCAGACAGGTCGTAACAGAAATCAACAGACATCACAGCAAAAACCTTCAAGCAAATATAGCAAGCGTATTGATATGCACGGTAGACCCAGGATCAGTCTTGGTGGACAGGAAGTTTGTAACAACTTCAATGACAAGGGATGTACCAGGTCACCATGCCCCTACAAACATGTTCTTTTTAAAGACGCAAAGGCTAAGAAAGAAACAACGCAGTGACTACAAGCAAGTACACCAATCAACATAGTTGCTCTGGACTCCGAACTTAGCGTTCATCCTGATCAAGATTGTGTTTTAGATTTAATCCGGAGTCTGTCATGGTTTCCATAAAGGTATGCCAGAATTTCCTACAGGTGCATTTATTTGTAAAATTTAAGGAGCCATTAACGGTATCTAAATTTATCATAGGCCTTTAATACGCCCACGTTTCCACAGTTCCGGGGCAGTTCCCTGGGTATAGCAACAGGAAAATATTAAGGGACGAAACGCTTAATTGTTGATTTGAGTGCACCTCATGATAAGGATTATGTAGATACAGACCCGTACACGTTCGCTGTTCTAATTTTAGCGTACCGTTTGCGTAGCATTTCCGTACCGTTTGCGTAGCACTTCCGTAGTACTTCCGTACCATTACCGTAGTATTTCCGTAGCGTTTGCGTATCACTTCCGTATCGTTTCCGTAGCACTTGCGTCTACATCTTTCCATTTAAAAAGCGTTTGGGAACGTTCGGTCGAAATTTTTACGGAATATATATTTGTCGAAACGAATTGTTGATATAACAGGCATACAGGTGGCCATGTTGTAATGACCTGTCTTTTGCTAAAGGTACAAGCAACTTTAGTGGCCGTCATGAAGGTTGTTAAGGCAACATGACCACCCGCTGACAAATACTTTTCTTTCAATATGATATCTGTATACCTGAGAATATAGGCAGTGATAATGCATGGACCATTCACCTGTGGTCACATTGGATTCTATTGTGCTGTACCTGATCAAGTCACATTCTGTGTTTTCAAGGCAATTAAGTCCATGTCAATTTATCCAGTTAATTGTCTATCCACCACGTACAGCTGTATACAGGTAAACGGTAAGATACTTTGGCTGTCCCTCGGTCAGGAAATGACAGCCCCAGGCACAATTTCATTTCACAACAGTGCCTTTACCAAGGTTAACTAATATTTTACTTGGAGTTCCTAATTCAATGCAAAACTAGAAGTATGTCCCTGTGACATTAAAGCCGCTCACCACTTTAAATTTAATTGCTTCAGTAACACGCTGAGCATCAATATTTACTATAATACCTCAGATATGTGTTTTGTATCCTGCTTATTGAAAATCATGTGATGATGTTGCCTTTGGAATTTCCATAATCAATCACCTCTTAAATAATGTCTTAAAAACATTTGTCCCTCTCCTCTTTTGTGACGCATTGTTGTAATTTTCATTAATTAGCATCCTCCAATGATGTGACATTCGATGAATGGGTAATAAAGAATAGGTGCATTTTGTGCTTGTGAACCATGCATGGATAAACAGACATTGTACTCCTTTTTATTTTATTTTCTATCCATATAAATAATAATGATTAATATATGTAGTGACTTTATTTATTGTCATTGAATATACAATTCATCACAAAATCTCACAAATGTTCTTGGAATATATTTGAATTATATTTCTCAGTGCGACTTTACCAACGTAAGAGTTAGGTCTCTTACACCGGATTGGATAATATTTTGACACGGCACGAATTCTTGTTAAACAGCAGCGGCAGTTGTGTCATGTTCTAAAATTGTTACATTTTCATAAATAAATACACCAGAAATAGGATGCGGTGTTACAGAAATGTTTGATAAGCATACACAGTTCACATATCTTCTCGTCTCAGAACCACGTCAGTGGTAGCAACGATGGTTTATTACTGTATCAACCTAAGCACGATATGTCATATTACGTTCCCGTTTGAAAATAGAGGTTACACTTCATCACTCATACGGTTTATAAGTATAGATATTTACTTATTCCTTGTAATTACAAAATATAAAAAGCTAGACCGTACAGACAGCACTAATGCTTGACAGTCTTTACATGTGCCTTCTCGAATCCGAGTCACGAAAACAAACACTCCTCAGACCCCAATCCGAGTTGCTAAAACGCTCAAACCCAGTGCACGAATTTTACCACCACAACACTCGTAGAATGCACCAGAGAAAACATTTTGTTTGGATAAGAGTATCAGAAGATTTTATGTAACCCACATGTGGGTGTCAGAGATTCTACTTTCTATTTACGATAATGAAACTATATAGCGGAAGCATGCAATACTGAATTATGCACACGTACACCGAACGGAAGTGGGTCCGTCATTTCGTTCTCTGGATAGAATTAATAAGCCGAAAAAAAAATTGATGTTCCTTATTAGAATATTTAACTTCTCACTTGGATGATTTCTGTTAAAACCAATCTATTTTTTTTTTAAATAATCTATCATGAGTTCTGTTATCAGCGAGCAAGGTTGAACACCAACCCTAATACGTAACAAACTTTTCATATCAAATTATTGAAAATGATGATATTTTTCAGTAATCATTAAAAAAATCGTTATGAAGATAACTTTATTGTCATCTTTGTCATCATGTGACCGAGTTCCTAAGAAAATAGAGTGTGCTTCCTTGTCGTCTATAGCAGAGACGTATATATTACACAACACGTCTCTGGCTATAGTAAGTTTGTTAACGGAGTGCCCTCTCTGTGTGTGGTAATTATAAAGGTGTCAAAAATAAGTCACGCGGTTCCGGGTTTAGTGTACCTATGAACTTACATGGTTCAATGAAAAATATAACTTGAGGGTTTTGAAGTAAAACCAATTTTCATGATGTAATACTTACCATAACTTGAGTATGCATATACAGTACCTACACCCATCTCTTTGTAGCCCAAAAACAAAAGATTCAAATACCCCTACCTCCCTACCGTGACGTAACCCATATCTCGACGACAGAGCCACGGAGTGATCTCCCTTCCTCAAACCCGTTTTATGGAACCTAAAGGCAGTCATGATGATGAGGTAAGGGGAGGAATACAGGGTGGGGCTCCATAAACTTGGTTTTACATCAAAAACCTCAATTCCATTTCAGTAATAATTACCATAACTTGAGTATGCGCATTCGTCTTACCGTAGTGGATGCTTCGAATCCAGGCAGATCAGGCTGACGGAACAGACTCGAGACATGCTCAAGAACCCCCCCTAATAAAGCCCAAAAGTAATTAAAATATGGAAAACCTCCCCGTGAAACGAGCAGATGTACCAACATGGATGGTGACTGATAGCATACTATTTAAAAACACTGAATTACTGTAGAGAAACAGCCACAGACTGTGCAACCACCAACGGTCCATGGGAATACAATCCATCAGAATGAGAAGCCAAGGACCGGAGATAAAAATCCGTGAAGGTACTCTGTCCGGGCCAGAAAGCCGCGGACATGACCTCATGAAAGGGGAACCCATTTAGGAGGGCCTATGACGCAGCAAGGACCCTGATCTCATGAGCTTTCACCTTATTCAACGCCCGAACCTGATCATCTGAGTGGTCGTAACCGTACTTGATGACCTAACAGATCCATCTAGACACTGACTGAGAGGAGATATCCTGCTGAACCTGCTTAATGGGCAAAAACAGACGAGATCGCGGTGGAGGATCTCCGGACGAGAGTGCATCGTCCTGGACCGAGGCTGGCGAAGGAGGTTCGCTCTGAGAGGAAGAGCCAGGGACTATTCCACCAGAAGCGACCAAAGCTCCAGAAACCAAGACTGCCTCGGCCACAGGGGCGCTATCAGGAGGAAGGAACAATGATGCTCCCGAAACTTCTGCAGCACCCTGTCCACCAGGTTGAACATATGCATTCCCTCCGAATCCAGAGACAGAGCGTCCACCGCCCAAACCCTTGGATCTGGAACCGGAGAGACAAACGTTGGCAACTGATTGCTCAGTGAAGTGGCGAACAGGTCTATGTGGGGCCTGTCCCACACCTGACGAATTCCCTCGAAAATCAAGGGATTCAGTTGCCACTCTGTCAAAACCGGCTGGCGGCGCCTGGAAAAAGGATCCGCCAGAACATTCAACCTGTCTGGTAGATGCTTGACACAAATTGTCAACTACATTTCCTGACAAAGAAGAATAATGCGGATAGCGAGGGCACACAGAGTGTGAAACCTGGTTCCCCCTATCTCTCCAGATACGCGACAACTGTAGTTCCCCAAAGAAACAAAATCCTGAGATTGGGAATCCTCTGACTTTTCTCTCGAAGGAATGAAGCCGACCTTGAGTAAGACTTTCAGAACCAACCGGGTGACCGGCACCAGAGACTCTCTCACTAGGTTGACCATGAGGGAATCTTCGAAATAGATGTGAATATCTATTCCTCGAGAGTGCAGGGATCCAACGACCACCTGCAGCAGCTTGGTAAAAACCAAAGGTGCAGTCGTGAGCCCGAACGGCATGGCCCGGAACTAGAAGACCTTTCCGGTGCAAGTAAAACGGAGGTACTTCCGTACCGACTTCTTGATGGGGATGTGGAAGTATACGTCCTTCAGATCTACTGAAGTCGCACACATTCCCTCTCTCAGGGAGGCGATAATACCCCGAGGAGTCTCCATCTTGAAGTGAGGAGAATCTACGTGCTTGTTGAAGGCACTTAGATCTATGAGCCAGAAACATTCTCCCGGGAGTGCATACCGACATAGGAACCTCCTCGACCGCGCCCTTGGAAAGCATGGTCCTTACTTCCTCCTGGAGCGCCAGAACCTTTTTCGGATCCCCGAAGGCTGAAAAAAGATTAGTTCTGACGCTAAGGTGGATCCCGCACTAGCGGAATGCCTAACCCCTCCTTGACCACAGACAAGGCCCATGCGTCTTCCGTAATTACCTTCCACTCTGGAAGGAAAGCGGAAAGACGACTCCCNCTACTTCCTCCTGGAGCGCCAGAACCTTTTTCGGATCCCCGAAGGCGGAAAAAAGATTAGTTCTGACGCTAAGGTGGATCCCGCACTACCGGAATGCCTAACCCCTCCTTGACCACAGACAAGGCCCATGCGTCTTCCGTAATTACCTTCCACACTGGAAGGAAAGCGGAAAGACGACTCCTACAGGAAGATCTGATCGAGGCAGATCGAGACCTTTTCAGGCAAGAGAACCGTCTGCTGACCCAAAAGCCTAATCCGGCGGGAGAATGACCTAAGCTTGAGCCGAGAGGACTGCAGTCCCCCCTGCCAAACTCGTCGTCTGACACGTCCAAGGAGGGAAGAAGAGAATCAAGTTTCTTCCTTTTACCCCCAGGAGGGTTTTTACCCTTCTTACCCTTCCTTCTCAGTGTGAATCCTCTTCACCAGGAGTGCAGCGGCGACCGCGTCCTCCTTCAAATCCTTCTGAACAGAAGGAAGGGTCCCTCCAAAAAGAGTGGACCCTGAGAAGGGAACAGTCAACAAACGGGAGCGGTAAGACTCATCGACTGGGCGGTTTTTCAAAACTGAAAACCGCCTAGCCAACAAGACATTGACGAGCGATGACACCTGTAAAGCTGCCAGCGCTCTCAATGCCCCGTTCAGGGCAGAGGTCACTCTGTCCTGGATGTCGGCCTGCTGTCTTGGTAATCCGACCCTCAGGCTAGTCGGATACCCTATATAGACAAACCGTCAGGTAGTCTATATAAGACAGAATCTGGATGGAGAGACGCAGCAATTTCTCCATCTTGTTGGGTTCTTTGGGACCGATCACCACCTAGTCCACCGATTTACCGGGCCAAGTTGCAAGTTCCCTCGATTCCAGCTAAGCTGGTTGAGGGGCAAGCAGGCCATCATGTTTATATTCAGTGGCGTGCACCTCCGACAAATTGCCAACACTGAGCTGCAACCCAGCATACCCAGGGCTACGGGTTGAAGAATAATTCTTCTCTAAAACCCGAGACTGGGCGGTGGCCAGAGCTGAAGACACAATAGTGTCTTCTGGTAGAGAGCGGTCCGACCGAACGGACACCCGAGGAGCCACCAAAGAACCCAAAAGGGTGGTGGACTCGGGGACAGATGACGCCGAAGGGGGTGGGCATACCTCCTCCCCGCGAATCCGGGAAACGTCGGCCCTAAGGCCCCGCATACCGGACAACACATGCTGGGCCTCACCCTTGGCAGCCTCGGGGTCACCCTCATCCTGGACATCCTCCTCAAAGGGCAAGCCCTCCTGCGGACCGTCATCAGACGACTCGGAAAGACCAGCGTCTATATCCGAGCAACCAGGTGAAAGTTGAACAACATCATCGTCCTCTGCCATACCCGCGCCATCAACGTCCATAGCCCCCACACATTGACTACTGGAACAAACTTGATGATACATTAACTAGAGCTACTGATACTTCTATGGATGTTGTACTTATTAATGTTGATATGTTAAACTTAACATTAAATGAGCACTTATCAAGACTCCTTATCAAACATAATCTATCTAGTTTTATTAATGAACCTACACGAATAACACCTGACAGTGCCACATCCATGGATATTATATCATCTAATAACAGAAACATAATTAAAAGTACCTATGTATCAGCATCATTCTGTAGTGACCAATCATCAGTTCATGCCCAAATTTCTTTTAACATATTTAAACAAGTGAGCTATAAAAAGACCATTCTGAAATATGATGAAGCTGATTTTGAAAGTATGAATAATGCTCTTTTTAATGTTGATTGGTTAGATTTATCATTGAATCAGGACACTGAGCTATTTAATGCTTCTATAATTAATTGTTTAACGGAACAGGTCAAAAATGTTATTCCCACAAAAGTGATAACAGTACGCCCAAATGATAAACCATGGATGAACAACACCATTAGACTTTAGATGAGACAAAGAAACAGAATACACAAAAAGGCTAAATAAATAATAATCCTCATTATTGGCACATATTTCGTATTCTTAGAAATGAAACTATTGACCTGATTCGGGAAGCAAATGCAAATTACATAAAAAACATTAAAATTCACTAAATGATAGCATGGTCCCTCCAGACAAATGGTGGAAGATAGCAAAATCTATCACTAACTTTTCTAACAAATCTCTTCTATCCCCCCTCTTGAATCTAACAATCAGGTAATTCACCATCCAAAAAGCTGAAATCCTAAACAGTCACTTTACTTATATCTCTACATCATGACCTGATCTAATACTCCCTCAAACAGCACAACATTTCATCCCATTTTCACTAACAAATATCCATGTCTCTGACCAAATGAATTGTCTAAATGTTAATAAACCACCAGGTCCTGATGGTGTTATCCCTAAAATTGTTAAAAAGTTAAGTTCCTCTCTGAGATTACCCCTCACACTATTATTTAATAAATCTTTAGAATCAGGGACTTTACCAAATAGTTGGAAACAAGCAAACATTAATGCTAGTTGAAAATTCTATTATAACTAAGCATCTACAGTAAATCAATTATTGTTCATATATAATGAAATTGTTAGTAATATGGACCAGGGAAAGGAGTTAAGGTTTTAATTTCCTGAAATCAGTAAAGCTTTTGACTGTGTGTGGCACCAAGGTCTTCTACATAAACTAAACAACTATGGTGTTGATGGAAATTTACTTATCTGGTTCCAAAATTATCTTACAGACAGAATGCAAAGAGTTAGTACTGAGCGTTATCTTTTTCAATTCAATGTTATTAATGCAGAGGTACCTCAAGGATCTGCCCTTGGCCCACTTCTCTTCCTTCTTTACATCAATGATATCACCGAAAATGTTTCCACTAATGTTAAGTTTTTTGCAGACGACACCTCTCTTTGTGTAATTATAGATGGAGACCCAGCTCAAGCAGCACAAGCACTAACAACTGACCATAATAACATGAATGAATGGGCAAACACATGGGACATAAAATGTAACCCTAATGAAACTAAATCAGTTATATTTTCAAGGAAACATAACACAAATCACCCCACTTTTAACTTTTCAAACAGCCAAATTACAGACACTACATCACATACACACTTAGGACTTACCCGTAAAGATGATGCTTCATGGAAACAACATATTCAGAACATATATGAAAAACCTTACAGCAGACTCAACATTCTTCGTTACATAAAAACTAGAGTAAATCGAAAAACATTAATTATAATTTATACTGCATTTATTAGGCCAATTTTGGAATATGCTGACATAGTTTGGGATAACTACACACAACAATCAACAGATCTTCTAGAATATATACAATTAGAAGCAGCAATAAGTATTACAGGCCTTCGCTCAGGAACAACTCATAATAAACTTTATACCGAACTTGGTTGGGAAACTGGCTGCCAGAAGAGAGAAACACAAATATATCATGATGTATAAATTAATGCATGGACTCTCACCGCAATATTTACAAGATGTGTTGATCCCCTTTACAAACAATCCTAATGAAAATCATTATTCTCTCCGACAAACTAGGCTGTTTAACCCACCAATATGCAGAACTAATAACTACTTTGACAGCTTCTTTCCTTTCATGTGCCACACAGCTAACAACACTAATACTTATTCTTTTGACTCTCCCACACTTGCAAGTTTTAAATGACTGTTATATAAAAATGCTATAACTGATAGTGAATCTGTTAAAATTTCAAAACTGAAGGTAATAGAAGGGCAAACAATATTATTTCCCAACTTAGAAATTATTTTAGTGATTGACAGTTTGATTTCACCGCAATATTTACAAGATGTGTTGATCCCCTTACTTGTTCAGATGAATTGGAAACAGTCTTTTTTTTTTAGAATGTCCTATTTACTATGATTTGAGGATTAATTTATTCAACTCACTCAGTAAGTATGCCCTTGACCATAACCATATCGATATTGAAATTATTTTACATGGCTGTCCTAATTGTGAAGGTAATACAAACAGACTAATGCTTCGAGATATACATTACTTTATAGGGAAATCCAAACGTTTTAACTTTTACAAGATCTAGAAAGCCATTATATTGACAAAACTGTAATTTTCTATGAAAGCAGTTGAACATGGTTGTGAATTTATTTGATTATGTTATAAATATATATTTTCATTTAATTATTTTGTGCTCCTCTACACAATGTTTTACTTATCCTTTTGATAAATGTTCATATCGGGTTAAATCTGTAGATTAAAAAGTTACATATAAATAAATTAATAAACAGTTTAGGTGGTGATGACCTGTGCAGTACTTGCACATGGACTGTAACTAACTGTATCGAATGTTAAATAGTAACTCATGTGTATACGTGTAATTATGATAATTAATAACTATATTTATGTTTTGTTTGTGTGTGTGTCGGTGTGTGTATGTCCTGTGTTGTATTGTTAATAATCAAAAGTGAGTTACCTCCCTTTAATAACTTTATCGTTTACATTTATGTATTTTCATTTCAAATATCTATAAAAAATATTTAGCTATAGTTCTATAATATTATTGTAATACTCTAGCCACCTATGCAAAGAATTTATAAAGGCTTGCCTGTTATTCGATCCGTTTGACCATAACACCATGTCAATAAAATCTGTTGAAATGAAATGAAAAAACTCAACATGACCATAATCGACCTTCGGCACAGCTCTGCTCCGCCGTGGGCTCCACCGGAATAACGACATACGCCACAGGCGCTTTCACACAGTTCATACAGCCCTATAGTATACTAGCGGACGAAAGAAACTGTGCATGCGGAGAATTGTGATAGAAGATGTATAACCAACTGTATATACATCAAAATTCACACGCATGACCGAGTATGACACATTCACACTATCCGTGTGTCATTGACAGTTTTTTCCCGTGCAGTTTGCTCTCTATAGGCGTTGACCAGTTTGCACGTTTTTCTCGTCCAGCCATCCAATTCGACAATGAAAGTTTATTTTTCAACTGTTGTGTCACTTTGTTGAGACCAGTGAACAGTAAAAACAGCATTATAACGTTTTAATTTGTGATTAATGCTATGCCGAGGCTCAATGAAAATGACCGCCTCCGGATTATTGGTATGCTTCAAGCTGGTATGGGCCAAGCCGTTGTCTCTACACGTTTTCATGTCCATCGAAACACAATACGGGATTTGTTGAGGCGACATCAACAGTTTGGCCACGTCGGCGATCGATCTCGTTGGGACAACCATATTCGGCTTGTCCATTTGAGAAATCGCTTCCAAACGGCAAGTTTGACTGCACAGACAATCCCTGGATTGCTACCAATAAGCCCGAGAAATGTACGGAACCGATTGCGTGAACGAGCTATCCGTCCGCGACGTCCTGCAATCCGCCCAGTTCTTCTGCCACATCATCGTGTAGCATGTCTGGACTGGTGCAGAAGGCATCTGCGATTTACTCGACGGGATTGGGCAGGCATTTTGTTTACGGACGAGTCGCGAGTCCACCTGGATAGTAGTGACGGCCGTTCCAGAGTGTATCGTCGCGTTTGAGAACGTTTCCGTGACGCGTGTGTGGTACAACGACGTTCTTTTGGCGGAGGCAGCGTTATGTTTGGGGCGGCATCACAGCCAACGGGAGAACGCCTCTGGTGGTTGTTAACGGGAATTTGAACGCGCTACGTTACCGTGACGAGATCCTCCAGACTCACGTCGTTCCATTCGTGCAAGGGCATCAACGTCACATTACGCTACAGCAGGACAACGCCAGGCCACACACGGCTCGTGTCGCTATGGACTTGCTGGCCCAGCAGAACGTTGACGTGTTTCCCTGGCCTGCTGTATCCCCGATATGTCGCCCATTGAACACGTCTGGGATGAAATGAAGCGCAGATTACGGGCATTCCCTAATCAACCGGTGACGTTGGCTGATTTGGCTGCAGCGTTGGTACAGATCTGGAATGCCATCCCACAAGCATTCTTGAACCGTCTGATAGGCTCCATGCATCGACGTTGCCAGGCTTGCATTCAGGCAAACGGTGGACATACGAGGTATTAACTTTGTGAACTCAGTATTGACTCCTGCTGTGTTGACGCCACTCCTGAGCGAAACCTATTGATTCCATAACGTGGAAAATGGAAAGCAACTGTTAATAAATAACAAATAAATTGTCCCTGAATACCTTGTTGTTCTACGTCATACAGATTTATTTTTTATAACACATTTTAGGCATGCACAGTTTCTTTTATCCGCTAGTATATATGGACACTATTAATCGTTTATGGCCGGGCCTATGCCACTTCGTCGATACTTCAAAACTCTAGGTTAGGTTATGTGCAGTGTCTTTGAGAACCCTTATGTTGCCAAATAATGTGTGTACAGTGTATATATAAATGCTACGAATCTTTACTACTTTGCTTGTTGTTGTTTCATAAAGCTACATATATAAGCTGATCTTATTATCTATATTGCCTTCAATTTCGGCGTTTCCAAATCGACACATGTACAATATATTCAACACGGTCCATTTTAAGGTAAATAAAGCAACTTTGAACATGTACCTGGACTGTAGTTTCCTCCATTCGGGGCACTTACGTAACTCGTCAAGGTGTGAAAAATTCAGGTATAGGGAGTCTGTATAGACCAAAACGAATGCAAATAACAAACACAAAACGTCCAGTTGTGTTCTCATAACAGCCATACGGTATCATATATCGGCTCTCTATGTCCGGCACAGGGTGCAAGGTAAAACTCCGGTCACTAATCAAACTGCTATTTACCTGTTACCTGGGAGCCAAACCCAATACTGTGTCACACGCATTGTAAAATCGAACAAAATCTTGATTAATATGATGAAAAATTTAAAGTTATAGCTTTCCTTAATAATAATAATATACATTTTAATAACACCTCACTTTTGGCATGAAGTTTCAGCGTTCGCCCAGGTGAGGAAGGCAATGGGTCTTGTCCCCAGGCCGGGACATACCAAAGTTCGTAAAATGGTAGTTGTTATTTCCTGCTTAACGTCCAGCATTTAGGGGAATGGCAACAACTGGATCACCCGTTGTCAATATAATGTGAACGGGCGGAATGCTCTGCTGGGTGCCTTCGGCATGGTATTTCAGTGATATAGCACTATAAAGTCGACATCAGATCTGCGCTATCACAAGGAGGAAAGCACACCAACATACCCATGTCTCCTACATACACACACTCAAGCACGCATACACTACACACATGGAGTCAATTACTCAAATGACCATTGTTGTTAATAGGACGTTAAACAATATTAAACAAAACAAAATCGAACCTTTATATAGCACCCTCTATAATTTGTAAAATTACTCTAAAGTGCTTTACAACACAACCTTACAATCACCATTATACATTAAGCCAAAAGATAATCATCTCAATGTGCACATAAATGATTAAACAAAGGGTGGTATGTACATGAGGTCTGCGCAAAGAATCTTAGATGCATACGTAAAGAGGTGAGTTTTCACGTCCTTGAATTTGGCCAGGGTATTTGACTTTCTAATAGCATAAGGTAAGCTATTCTTCAACGTGGCCGTAACCCTTCAAAAGCACCGGTTTCCATAGGTCAAAGTCAAGATTCCTGGACACAACAATGATTCTGTTTCCGACCGCAGTAACCGCTCCTGAAGGTACTGTTCCATGCAGTGCCTTGTATGTGGACACCAACATTTTGAACACCTACCTGTAATGTACAGGTAACCAGTGCAATGAATATATCACAGATGTGATGTGCTCTTTCGAGTACCAGTAACCAGACGTGCTGCAGTGTTCTGGACCCTCTGCAGACGACTTGTTAGTTTGTCAGATATACCATAGAGGAGGGAATTACCATAATCCAACCAAGAGGTAACAAGTGAATACACCAAAATCTTGCATGCATCTACAGTTTAAAACTGCCGGATACAGCCGATGTTCCTGATCTGGTATTACATGTAACATGATTTGACAATAACGTTCACTTGTTTCTCAATGTTCTCCAGGGACGATTGTTAAATTGCACAGTTGTGTGCACCAGGATTGGACGATGTATCTACAATATGTGCACGCAATTGTTAGTGCGTTGTGCGGTCAAAAAACTGTATATGGATGTGGTTCCATGTGTTTGGTCTTTATTCCACTAAGCTGAACTAATATATGTATACAGTTGTGGGATCGCACAATATTTACACGAAGTGTTCATGATGTGTGAACACGAAAAATCCGGACGATTATACACTGTAGCTTGAACTCGTCTGTGTGCATGATAGATAAACGACGTGCGCTAACAACTGTGGATGGTGCACATTTATAAATGACCCCAATCAAAACGAGTACAATAATACTATGAAATAGTGTTGGGAATCACTTGTAAAATCATGATCGATCATCACTCCCAACCAAGTGACCGATGATCGACTAATGATCGATCAAATTTAAATTTGATTTTACCA
Source organism: Mizuhopecten yessoensis (assembly GCF_002113885.1). Taxonomy (NCBI): domain Eukaryota; kingdom Metazoa; phylum Mollusca; class Bivalvia; order Pectinida; family Pectinidae; genus Mizuhopecten; species Mizuhopecten yessoensis. The sequence goes on from NW_018408683.1 coordinate 1,080,500, forward strand.
AAGCTAAATGGAAATAAATCCTTAATAATGATTCATACTTGTTTTTCTCTATGCCCATAATGTATCGTACATACTTAGTTACTAGTACTTAGTGGTAATGAGTGCGTATTGGTGTTTAACTTCTGATTACGTTAGCGAAAAGGAAAGGGTTAGGGAAAACAAAGTCAAGACAAAACAAGTTATGAGTAAGACAAATCACTTTTGGAGAAAAAGCTACCAAACACTGTGTGAGCTGTAAAATATCAAATTTATCAACAAAATTGTAAATGCCTTTTCGTATAATTACAAAACAAATATTGGAAATGTAGAGTAACGAAAAGTCAACATCGATCTGACTAGACTTACTAGTAATACTATACTGTTTGACTAGAAAATTACTTCTAACAAAACTATTTTAAAATGTTTGTGATAAAAGTATTGTACAGTAGTAATGTACATTGTACATTAATAATTGGAACAGCCTTTGCTAGTTAGTTAACTGTCTGACTAGATTAGCTGACAAAATAATGAGTATACTGCAGAGTCCAGAGAGTTTTCAGTCTTGTAGAGTGAGTATTGCACTACCAAGCTCAATATTTTTTCAAATTCTCTTTTAGAAAAAACATTTTGTCAACATTCACAGGCTTTAGCTGAGACCTTTTCTTACTAATTAAACTCCCTGCAAGACTGAAGACCCTTTCAGAGGGCACACTTGATGCTGGCACTGCAAGGTAACGTTTTAATACTCTGCTGTCACGCGGAAAATACATTGCATTTTGCTTCCACCAGGTAAGTGGGTTAATTTTCATGTCAAAGTCAACATGATTCACTGCCAGTTATCGGTCAACTTCTTGTGCACCAATAATTTCATCTGAGAGTTTTGAAGGTTCCTGGCCACAGTAAATTATGTCATCTAACCAGTTGTCAATGCCATTATTAGCAAGCTTTGCTACTTTGCAAAGAGCCTATGTGTCATTGGGTTCATCAGGGTTTACAACAATGTCAATTTTATTTCCAGATGCATGTTCGCCCAGTGTGAGTAAGGTTGGTAATGGTTCCTGGACATTCCAAACCTCCTCATGACCATCATTCTTTTCAAATTCTTTTCACAGTTTTAACCACATTAACCTGATCATACAGAAGCTGCTTTGCTCTATCTCGCTCAGCATTTGATAGAAACAGTAGATGTTTTGTTGAGGGACACAACAGAGATACCAGCAAAGCCACATCGTGGTCAGCTGAGAATCTATTCTGTAGTTGCGTACCCATCACCCTTTTTACAGCTTTGAGTCCGTCATCTTGTGTCGTATCCAAGGCCTGTTCTAGCTTTTTCATGATTGGAATAACAATAGTTTCTCTGTAGCACCTTTAAAAGGCTGCAGCAACTCCATTAATCCGTTTGCAAAAACAGTTTCATCTAAGCTGAGTACTTTGTGTCGCAAACCCTGAGCCTTCTCGATAGGGATTCATCCAAAACAGTCACATGGATAGCTGGTGTTTGCTCAAGTCTTTCAAGCATATCCAGTGTGGAATTCCATCGTGTTGGAACGTCTTGGTTTAACTTATGTTTCTGAGCTTCCTTATTCAACAACTGTCTTTGTTTTTGTATCAGAACATTAAAGGCCAGGGGACTCTGATGGAAAAATGTGACTACTGCCCTTCCCTTTGCAAGCAGTTTGTTGATTTCTGGAGTGCCAAGACACAGTTGTTTTGCTCAAGAACGAACAGCGCGATAATAGTATCCGAGTTTATGACGTGAGCTTAAATTAGTCAAACTATAATCGATCATGAAAAANGGTACTGGTTGACCTCAGGTGACGTCGTATATTTACCTGTGATATCCTGAGGGTTATCTGGATCGTGAGATATCTACAACATCTGGAAAATGACGTTTATCTGGGAGTTCAAACCCCTTACGCATGTGTCGACGTAATACAATTCTACAGAATATCAGAACACCATACCAAGAATAAAATACCTCTGAAATTTCGGAATATGAAGTTCTCCTGAAACTTATAGACTGTCTCAACCATGTTACAATGGTTATGTGACTTGTTCCGATATCTCAGAATTAAATACTACCGCCATTTCTTTAGTAACTTAATTAATTGGACTCGCATGGTAAGAGCCGTTCGTAGTACCGAACCATTCAAAATAGTTATGAATAGTATAAATGATGATAGTTCAAGAATGTTTACCGAAGACTTGTGTACTCGTCATAAAACAGAAAGCTATCGACATTTATTTAACGACTTTAAAAAACATTACATTTCCAGAAGACTATGATTGTTGTATTGTTTGCATTCATTGATGAATAATCTTAATGTTGATTGTTTAGTTTAGTGATAATTATCTTAATGATTTTTGATTGGGCCTCATCTATAAATGGTTGAAATACCCGAGTTAGAAAATACATGTATAGGCTTTTTGTTTACGTTAAGACAAAAAGTGGAGAACTCCAACAAAAAACAGAATGACTCCAAAACTAAGACGACTCAAAAAACCAGAATGGCTCCAAAAACAGGACAACTCTAACACACCAAATAACACCATACACGCGTGTCAGGTCGTTAAGTATATAAAATGTCTATTTTTACGTTAAAATATTGATCAATTAATAATAATAAAAAAAAAACATTATTTGTTTGAAAAATATTAATAAAACCAAAATAAAATACTCAGAAAAATATTTATGATGTACTGCTGTGGAAAAGTTATTCACAAAGCTCAGTATTTGTTTATGAAACAGTCCGTCCGACAGGAATACCAATTTGACCTGGTGCAAAAAATGAAAAACAGTATACTACTTAAAAAAGAAAGAGCAAGTCCTTGTGCACTATGCAGTAAAAACAAATACTAGCTTGACTTGGAATTGGTGAACAAGTAGCTAGTGGGTTTGCCACTTCAAAATTTGTAAATTGCACTGCAGCACTTTCCCTTTTAATACAGATTACTGGACCACCATCTGCACACTCCTCTCCCCCTCCCTGGTGCTATTAGAAAGACTATGCTCCAGATCCCTGATGAGAATGACTGAAGCATCCACCTTCAAGAGAATGTTTCTAAGAGCTGGACCCTGTATATATATATACGTTTTTGCAATAAAGTCACATATATATAATAGTTAAACAATACATGTTTCTGTAATGTTTCGTAAATTTACTCACTATGAATTTGGAAAATGTAGCCCTGATTTAACAACATCATACATACTCCTCCTCGAGCATTTTCATTTACCTTAGGATGTTAAACAATATAAAACCAAAACCAAACCCTAACCATTTTCATTAATTGAATGCGGAAACTTACAAAAAGGCATCAGCATAAACAATGAAGCATGTCCATAAGGTTGGTATGGCCTATGCGCAATAGCGAGAAGACAACTTCCTCTCTGCGGTTAGCTTTACTTGTGGCACAAGAACCTATGCTAGGTTTATTGTTTAGTTCTTCAGGCTATTAATCTTGGCGTCCCTCTAGCAGCTAGTCATTGAATTAAACTGTAAATAATGATGCTTTTCTGCGTTGGTATGTTTTTTAATGAATTGTTTTTTAATGTATGTAAATTCTGAGCTAGTAACATTTGCCTAGGGCTAGTTAATTTCAGGATGTACTAGCTAATTATACCCATGCATAGCAAAATTCATTGAAACGAATTGGAAAGATTAATAGGACGTTAAACCAAACCTTTCAACAGCTATGGTCATTTAAGGACGCTGTGTGCAAAATGTATGCGTTTAGTGTATGCGTGTGTGTTTTGGGAGGCTACGATATGTTCGTGTTTGTCTCCTTGTGATAGTGCGGAACTGATGCCGAGTTTGTAGTGCTACCTCACTGAAACATACTGCCGAAAACACCCAGCAGGACACCCCACCCGGTCACATTATAAACTACCATTTTTTCCAGACTTTTGTATGTCTCGGCCAGAGGACAGAACTCCATCAACATTAAGTTTTTGCGTTAAAATTAGTTTCTCTGAAAGTATATGTTCTACACCAACCATACTTGCACCATACATGCACCTTAGATAGTATATCTCAACCAATGCATCAAATACTGGATGCGGCCTAGCTACACCAACCACACTTGCACAATACATGCATCTTAGATAGTACATCTCAACCTATGCATACAAGTGTGGATGCTGCCTACCTTTCATGGTCCATTAACTTTGTCAGCATCTCCATCAACATTTAGTTTTTGCGTTTAAGTTAATTTCTCTGAAAGTGAATGTTCTACACCAACCAAACTTGAACCATACATGCTTCTGAGGTAGGACATATCAGCCCATGCATAAAATGCTGGATGCGGCCTAACTTTCATGGTCCATTGACTTTGTCAGCATTTCCATCAACATTAAGTTTATGTGTTTAACTTTATTTCTATGATATGTGCATTGATGGTCAAAGGGCATAGGCGAGACATATCAATCTGAATGGCTTATATTTCTTAATATTAGTCATTAGAAGTTCTGGAATGGTATTACATGTAACAACTTTACTGCTACATAGCAATTTTATTAAAATGCCAACCCAGTAACTACATGTACTATTAATTCAAATTTATGACTTTCATAAAGACATTGCAGCTACAATTTAAAACAAAAATTTCTTGGTGTTGTATTTCCTCAAAATAACAACAAAAGCACCCAACCTCTGTTTATATGTCACTCATACGTCAACACTACGGGATCCCACATTATGTTAGAATATTCTTTAGCCTTTCATTGTGCATCTGCAGAGGCACCCTTTTGATGTTTCACCTAGAAATAAGGGGTAAAGAACTTAATAAATTGACTTGTAACTGTAAGTCTTGGTCAAAAGTTTGCCTCTGCAATCTACAAATTGAATTTCAATTTTGGAAAATCATAAATTGTACTGAGATGTTTAAAATCTATTAAATGCTTTTTCTTATGTTATTTGTTTTTTTAATATAATATAAGGTACTCTAGAACAGTTAAATACATCAATCACCTGATCTAAATATGTGTTGATTGCAGTATAGCGTGTCAAAAAAGCTTCAAGTGCCCTTTCTGTATGAAGTAGACATATAGTTCCCCAAACTCTGCTTGGCATCAATCGTTCAATAGCAAGGGCAATATGCTCTTTTAAGATTTTGTCGATTTAATGGACTGTTGTCCTAGTAAACGAGGCAGTAAACAAATGTGGTCTGAATGAGGGGCCGTCAGGCAACTGCAACTTCTTAACGGACCATGCAACCAAGAATTATGTTTTAACTCCATGTTGAAACTTATTGAATCAGTAATTATTCATCATCAGAAGTTGATTGCACACATGTCAATATTCAAAATTTAAATGAAGAAATATATGTTGTCATCTCGGAATTATTTAAAGACATCAAGAAATATCTAAAACAGGAATGTGACTGGTACAAATGGTACGGGGCTAAACATCTTCCTTCAAACAAGGGATCAACATTTCTGTAAAAATGAATATTCATGCATTGACAAGTATAGAAAGAGAAGTGTTTGTGTTTTGTTTTATTACAACTCAATGTCGTTGGCCACTTTTTCCTAGACCATACATGTCATATTAGCCATCACACACAATAAACATTTCTGGCAAAACCACTACGTTTACATGTAGAATATGTGTCAGATATGGAACGTGTTGAGATATTTGATAATTATATATTTTCAATACTTTACAGAGAGTAAAGCATACTTGTAAGTGGAACCTTTTTATATGTTGAGACTACTTTTCTTTAATCAGTTCCTTTTGTCCAAAACAGAAACCATAGTTATCGGCAGCATGCTCCGTTTTTTCAATGCGTATTCCGATTCTATCTGAAGTCGAAGATTAATTATTTATAGAAAAACAGTTATTGCATGGTCATACATTCTAAGTCAACATGTGAAAACATGAACTGTTGAAACATAACGATTTAGAAAGTATTGTTGTTATGCAATACTTTTTACTAGGTTCGCCTTCCTCATGTTATTCATCCAGAACCCGTCAACTGATATTTAAATCTTGCATGTAAATAAAACAAATCGTTTACTTCAGCAACGTTATCAAATCATACCATTTTACTGAACCTGGAAATATTATAAATTATGTAAATTTAATAGCGCAAGTGTCTCATTCGATCCCGAGTACCGACAGAGAAGAGAACAGAATACGCCGTACTGTACAACATCACAACAGTTGTCCTTTGGAGGGCCCGATATCAAAATCAAACTTACCAGTCATGTATCCCTTCATTTCGCATAAAGTACATACTGTATATAGAAAGGCAAAGTAAATTATCTCCGATACATGTCCATTAACATAACAAAATAAGTTCATCTGTATTCCAACTTAGACAAAGAAACTAGCGAGGTTAATATTTTTTAAGATATGTATTCATAATAAAAAAGGCATTTCTGGCGATTCCATTTCAGCATTTTACCGGCTATTCGGAAATATTTACAGTTGGTGTGGCAAAACCCTTCTATATTACTACTAAAGTACTGCCAATAGCAGCTTCATCATATGAGACTATAACTGAAGTTGGTCTTTGTACCTCCGAGCGATTTAACAGTGTCAATGCCGAACTTATCGATATCTTCTGCTTTGATCCCGAACACCAGCTGCCTGTCTGAAGTGTCTGTGAGATCAACAAACACATTTACGCCTGGATTTTTCACCAATTCAACCTTCTCCGGTTGCACGATCCACATCAACATACCGGACGGCAAATATAACTCTGACCTGATTACTGTGGGCATCCGTTGAGTGCGTGCGCTGGATATAGGTCGCAATAAAATCGGAAAATGTTTAACGACACTTGATTAGTTACTTACAAAATGTTACTTGTTACTATTTTATGAATTGACAATATGATATGTATATAAAATAAAAACAAATGAATTATTATCGAAAGTGGCGAAGCCTTTTCAATTTTGTATGGTAAATAGCGCGTGACGTCAGCTGTTATCTTTGTGCCGTTCTAGATATTGACCTGACCTGACGGTAATAAGCGGGAAAGTTAGAAAAGACAATTTTTTTTTTGCGAATTCTCATTACGGAAATATAAACCATTCAGTTTGTCTGTGACACATGTGGCAGTTATACCAGTTGGTCTGCCACATCTATGCAGTTTATTGCTTAAGAATATATGCACCGTACTTACTGCTAGGGCAGTTATTTTCTCCTTTGAATACTTTCCACCTACAATACACTTTTCGTAACGTAATCCTTACACTATCTTTTGACCATTTGGCAACTTTTCGCTTCGTAGCTGGCGCGATACCGGTTTTCACTCGCTAACACTTCCCACGGCCAATCATTTTGTTTACAATGAAATGGCGTGCTATGCGCATGCGTTATAGTAGCTCTAACGCATGGAAATCATTGGATAAAACGTTGGTCAGTGTCACGAAGGTCTGTATTCATGGTGCCAGATAATGTATAAAGTCAACAAAGATACTGAGTTCACGGTACAATTTAATTACCTAACAATGATACATATAATCAATACCACACATACCCACTCACTCACGGTAAATACAAATATAGTTTATGAAATATGTAGAATGACAGAAGACCTAGGTAAGTTAACCTTGGCAAATAATGTTCATTATTATAAACTGTAGAGTAAATTATCCACAACATCTGCAATGTCCATCCACTTGGTTAGGTAAAGTTCAGTAGGTAAAACAGCCCTGTCCTATGGTACTGTTTAACCCACGAAAGTTCTTACCACTGTATCCCTACTAGTACTGTTCACTTCATAATGTTCATGTACCCATCGGTGGGTTAATTCACTGTTAAATACAGTAAAAATATTAAAGTTTAATATATATACTCAGTATAACCTTACTGATATATACATGGACGCATATTACTTCCACAAATCAGTTTATAATAGACACCGGACTATTATACACCAACTGTGGTACACACAATGCTTCACTATGTCCACCCGCCAGATCACTTCCGGTACCCTGTGACCTCGAAAGAATTCCACCACACCACAAAATCCCGCACGTGACCTTCACCTCACGGCACTAACTCTGCCACATCACCACCAGGTCACATATCTGGGCAACATTAAACTCTAGACGCCAGCACTGCATGCCCATATATATATACATATATATATATATAGACTGTATAGAAGACGCCAAGCCAGCCCAGCCATCACCGTCCGCCGAGTACTAGGCCATTTACAAAAATCCCCGCAACAACAAAATATTCACCTTATATCGACTACTGCATGGGCGGCCCTTTTTTCAACGAGGTTTTTCAAGGTTTCCAAATAACAAACCTATGATCTCTTTAATCAAAATTGACTACTCTATAAATGAAGCAACACAACAGCTTATCTGCATCTACAGCTATAGAAAGTTTAACCCCGCTCCGGGACCAACACCGAGTGTGCACCCTCGCTTTCCGCTTTTGCACACGACAAGTTTTCCCTCCTAACAAAAGAGCATCACAAGCAAAGTACAGGTCCCAACTTTTAAGGTGTCACACCACTAACAACTACATCAAAATTATTCGTTTTTAGCTAAACTGCCGGAAGGGCAAATGAGCTTCTGCCATGGCGCAGCATCCGTCGTCCGTCCATAAACTCTTCCTTAAACGTTGCTAGTCCTGAACGACTGAGTGGTTTGGTTTGGTTTTAGTATTGTTTAACGTCCTATCAACAGCTATGATAATTTAAGGACGGCGATAAAAAAATGATCGCAGCCTCCCAAAATACACACACATACACTACAAGCATGCATCTTGCACACAGGTGATGCCGTCCTAAAATGACCTTAGCTGTTAATAGGACGTTAAACAATACTAAAACCAAACCTTACCAAACCAACCATTTGCTTCAACGCAGCGGCTTGCGGCTAGTGATGTACGGAAAGTAACTAAAGCCAGACGAAGCCCCAGGTTATGAATTCGATCGTAAGTTTTTCGAGCTGACCCATATATAATGGAACCATAGTCAAGCTTTGAACGAAAAAGTGAGCGTTATAGACGCAGGATCAAATCACGGTCTGCTCACCAATCTATATGGGATAAGACTTTTAAGTATATTTAATGCTCTTCAGCATTTATCTTTTAAATAAGAAACATTTTCCATGGTTGCTTTATTACTAAGGTGAGCGATACAGGCCATCTAGGCCTCTTGTTTTGTTTAATGTTTTGTAATTATTAAAGGCTTAACGACACATCAGCACAGGATAGGTCATTAGGGCAAACAAATGGTCGAAAGAAAACAATGCAAAATAAAAACATCAAACAAATTTAACGGTTAAAAGATAAACGTCAATTCAAATATTGAAAGTGGCAATGATTACTCAGGAACACATCCATAAACACCTATGCAAATATATCGTAACCACTAATAAATGATGTACGTTATTTTTTCTGCAAATGAAAAAAGCATGTCTTACCAAACTTCGTTCGTCGCCTTTCAATAAAAACAGTACGTTATATGGAACATTTTATAGCATTGATACTCCAAGTATTAATCATATTATAGTCTGACTCCGGTTTTTAATTAAAACAACCGAACAGACTGATGAGAACTATCGCACTATCAACCGGTGATTTTGGCAGCACAAACACTTTTATAGGTTTTATTCACATGTTTTTAGCTGTTGATCATGCGAGACCTCAAACGTGATTTCCCATGGTGATTTTTATGTCTATGTAAATAATATCAACATTGCCATGAGTTATGGATTTTTTCTTTGCTGATAATGTTATCTGTGTTTTCTAATGTTTCCAATTTTCAAAAATCACTCGGCGCTGGCAACAACATCTATAAGCGTATATGGCTTTGTTCTTTTATGTCAAAATCGTGTAAATCTCTTTTTCGAAATGATCCATTTAACACATGACCGATAGACCTGTTCTGTGAAAGGTGACATTATTTTGTAAATCGTTCGCTTCCTATTAACTTCAGAATTGGTTATCAACACAGCTGGATGTTAGAACCGTGAATGTGTGTTAAAAGAGACAGTTTTGTATGTAACATGGGAGTAATCGCAACAAAATTATACAGCATGAGATAGGAATGCTGGACGTCAATGTCAACTGAGTCTTCGACCTGGTTGTATCAATCTTCAAACCTTACAATACTTACTCTGTGAACTTAATGTTCAACACCCACCACTTAATGCTTTCTGACAAATGACATGCGCAGCTCTTTGCTCCCCAGAGGCTTTCTTGGCACACATTGCTGAAATTGGGAATTGACGAACGACTTTACAAATTATAGAAGTTTCAGACTTGGTCCCGTCATCATTCAAAATAGCTCAACCATAAAAGCGCGTACACGCTTTTCCACGTGTACATCCCATTCAAAACCTAAGCTAGGCTAAGCAAGGCATTGTTCAAATTGCTAAGGAAATCACTTTGATGAATATTCTATGCGTCTTTTTGCTTTGATATGGCACAAAGACAGGGTATGTTGGCGTGTCCTTATCTCATGCCGACTTTATGGTGTTATCTCACTGAAATGCCATGTCGAAGGAACCCAGCACAGCTTTCCGCCCGGTCACATTATACTGACAACGGGTAAACCAGTATTTGTCATTCCCTTAAATGCTGAACTTTCAGCAGGGAATAACAACTACCATTTTAAGGACTTTGGTGTGTCCCAGTCTGGGGACAGAACCCATTGCCTTCCTCACCTTGGCGAACGCTCAACATTCAGGCCAAAAGTGTGCAGTTGCCAAGCAAGGCGCTTGGAAATGAAAGGTAGTTAGAAGTAGAAAGAAAGAAAATGCCACAAATATTGGAAGCAATGGACGCATTATAGATTTTTTTCATGATTCCCCACCTGTAAGGGGGCCCGGCATAGCAAAGTTAAATTACAACAAAATGTAACATTGTTTGAAATACATTGTACGTTCTGTAGATTTCGATGTATTTGGAAAAGAGACTAGAAGGGGGTGGGGAGGGGGGCATGTAGTGGGTCACAACAGGTGTATTCGTTTCCCGATCCCCCACCTGTAGGGGTGGACCAACATGGAGAAAGTTTAATTATAACAAAATGTAACATTGTTTGAGATACACTACCTGTTCTGTAGATTTCGGTGGGAGACTNGGGGGGGGGGGGGGGGGGGGGGGGGGGGGGGGGGGGGGATACTGTGCCCCTATAGGTAACGAACAATTTCTGTGATTGCATGACGGTTTAATACCATTTTATGTCTGTTTACTCTTTAAGTGTCAAGTGTTTAGTCGTCATTCGTACTGTGCCAACATTATAAGACTTTCACACTGATAAAAATAACGTGGATAATAGTGCCAGAAACGTTGCTTAGCTTGATGTCGGCCGCTTTGTACTTTTGACCGAGGGAGCCTCAGCGATTTACATTTTCAGAAATAGACTTGTTTCTGATACATATCATATCAAATGTCTATACTTATTAAACATAGGAATATATTAAAACGTCTACAGGTTGGTACTTGCATGTAGCGCCCGCTATCCAAGTTCGCCTTAGACTGATCACACCATGCAAGGAAAAAATTGCATATTCCCCCTCTAAATATATACGTATTGTCTCTATTATGTAATAATGGCGAGCTATTTCTAATTGAGATACTAATCGAATTTGTTGAGAAGGCTCTGTGGAACAGGTAGATATAGATATGAGGTAGATAGCATAGTCTTCGCATCACCAAGTTGCATCTTTTGCTACCGTGATTGACAATCCTTATACTTTAACTGCAGTTTTGAGAAAGATGGACAAAAACGTCAGATTTGGTGTCAGATTAAGCTGTCTCATGAAGCGAGAGATCAACCTCCATCAAAACCAGAAGCCACGAAGGATTATAAATTGTTGCAAATGATAGGATCGATATTAATTTGGGTAGTTTTCAGTAGGGCTGGAATTCGAATGCCAAATATTAGAGTACTGTTTGGTTTATTTAGGTTAAGTGTGCTGTACTTTGGATTGAAAACAAGTGAATAGGCTTGATTTGGAGGGATTGACTTTAATTTAACTGCATACTGCAACAACAATTTCACTTGGCGATTAAATAATAATGGTTCGTTCGCTTCATCGTAAAATCTTGCAGATTTTTAAAAAAAAAAAAACACACATTGAGGTATGTCCTTAGATTACATTAGCTGTAAAAAGGACGATAAACAAAATAAAAACAAACAAAACGCTCTAAGTGCAAGTCTCCGGCCCTGGTGATGTATTGTGTCCAGTCATTATAAATATAACTTTCTTGCAGATCATTAAACAATTGATCGATAGTCAAATTCAAATCTTACAAGTGCTCTCTAGAATTTAGCAGTACCTTCATATCAGCCCCCAGGCAGTATGGGAGACGACCTTTTATTGTAAAATGTTCAATGCTTCCATGCATTTTGCATTAAGATTCTCGATGTGAGGAGGAAATGACAACTTTCTATCAAAAAGGATGCATAGGAATTTAGGTTGTGCGACTACAGTAATTCGATAACCATCAAGAGAGAGATTTTGCTCGTTGTGGATTTTATGGAATTCATAAAAATTCATGAACAACGTTTTTGATTATGAGAGATTAAAAGTTTTCATCAGATTTAAAGTTGTCTTTCAATGACATTCATATGTTTTGACCGATAGCGAATAAGTAGTAAGTCATCCATGTAAAAGGAGCCTTCTACTGATGGAGACAACGTTTTGACAATATTTTATTTTATTTTAAGACCAAAAATCGTTACAGAAAGTATGTTTCCGGCTGCACGTCCATTACCTGCTCATGGAGGTAGGAAAGTGTTGATCTGTTTCGAACTTGAAATACTTTGTCTTACAGATACCTTAAAATAAAATTGGGTAAATAACCACTAATACCTGTTTCATGCAGGTCTTTAAAGATTCCGTATTTTCAAGTTGTTTCGTAAATCTATTCTAGGTCAGTGAAAACAGTAACTAAATGCTCCTTGTTTTGAAAAGCCTCGCGCACAAAGGTTTCAAGTCACACACAATGGTGGTTAGTACCTCTTCTAAACTACTCTGAAATTGTGATATTATGTTATTTGACTCCAAATACCATATAAGCCTAGATATGATTATTCGCTCAAGTGTTTACAAATACAGCGTGTATGTGACAAACTTCACTTATTCAAAACTCGAATTCAAAATCGCCACTTTCGAGAATAATGCACAATTAGAACCGAAACTTGAACATTTTCCTAGAGTTTCTTGAAATTCCTGTAGTTGTTCTGGAAGATTAGAAGTACTTTTATTTTGTGTATGGGCGGCCGGTTCACGGACAAAATGTATTTGGAAAGCTCACCATAGTTGGCTTAGATATAACCAATGTAAGTATGGGACGGTGACACTCTATTCCATTGAATACGGTATTGTCTCCATCAAATGTAAAATCAGACCGAGATGAACGTATCAACACTACTGACAAGGATATGTTCATGCATACTGAAGGAATAGCTTTCAGACAAGAACGAGGAGACAATAATACCCATAAAGTCGTTACGTTCTTGATTGTTACAATAACATGCTTTGCTGTTAGTATTTAAGGTCCACAAAAGTACATATTGAAAGAGAATTTTGAAAATACACCGCATTGTCTAAACAAAACTCAAGAAATAGTGTGAACATAACGACAATTGGACTCAACATTGATAAAACTAGGGCAATATATGGATATTTCACCAAACACATGCATGGATGAAGTGCTACAAAGTGTACTAAAATAAATGACATTGACCTACTTTCGAAATCGCAGTGGTAATGTATGTAAAATGTTTAAACAAGTTCTTCCGAATGACCAAAAGGCCAAGGTTTGGATTGGTTTGGTTTAATTTTGTTTAACGTCCAATGAACAGGTAATGTCATTTAAAACATGCCTCCATGTGTGTAGTGTATGTGTGATTGCGTGTGTGTATGCAAGAGACAGGTTATGGTAGGGGGCTTGCCTCCTTATGATAGCGCAGAACTTATGCCGACTTTAAAGTGTTATCTCACTGAAATGCCATGTCGAAGGCACCAAACACAGCATTCCACCCGGTCACATTATACCGACAACGGGTGAACCAGTTGTTGCTATTCTTCTTTATGCTGAACTTTCAGCAGGGAATAACAACTGCAGTTGTGGGATCGCACAACGTTACACGATGTGCGGTGTGCGGACGATGTGTGCACGGTGTGTGAACGATGTGTGCACGATGTGCGAACGATTAAAAGTTGGACGATCAATGCTTGCGCACATTTGTGTGCACGATGGACGAACGATGTGCGATAACAATCGTGGTTGATGTAAATTGAGAAATGCCCTAACAATATATACGGTTTCGTGTGTAAACAAATAAACTTGATTTTTACGTATGTTTCTATATTCTATCTACATTTATAAGCTTATCTTTATGTCTATACTTTCTTAAAATTAGAAACTGTGTTTTCGGAATTTTTTAAACGACCTTAATCGACACATGTGAAATTACAACACAGTCCCGTATACAGGTAAACATAGGCACTGTGTACATGTTCCTGGACCGTAGATTTCCGCCGCCCGAGGCGCTGACGTATTTCGTCGGGTAGGGCCAGAGGTGTGAAAACCCAGGTGAAGGGGAGCTATAGGCAAACCGAATACAAATAACAAATACTAAACGTACGGTATCGCATATCAGCTCTATGTGTCCGGTACAGGCCAGGTAAAACTCATCAGATTATTATTTACCTGTTCTGTTACCTTGCAGTCAAACCCATTCAACGGTCACTGTAATGCTGTGTTACACGCATTGTAAAACTGTACATAATCTTCATGACTGTGATGAGAAATTACAGTAATATATACAGTTTTCATTATTGCATACGAGCTTTCCGTATTTTTTTTTCATTCCGTAATATTGATCTACGAATTGTACCCAATCGCACAGTTGTGCGGAGAGAAGTGTTGTGTGGACGATGTGCGGACGGTGTGTGAACGATGTATGCACGGTGTGCGCACGCTATTTTTGGTGCGTTGTGCGGTCACACAACTGTACCATTTTTAAGGACTTTGGTACAGACCCGTACACGTTCGCTGTTCCACCTTGGACGCAAACGGTACGGAAGTACTACGCAAACGGTACGGAAGTACTACGCAAACGGTACGGAAATGCTACGCAAATGGTACGGAAATGCTACGCAAGTGCTACGCAAACGGTACGGAAATGGTACGCAAGTGCTACGCAAACGGTACGGAAGTGTTACGCAAACGGTACGGAAGTGCTACGGATGACGCTTACAAACGGTGATTCGTTTGTGGTGACAAGAACGGGTTTACATAAAAAGCGGAAGCATATAAAATATCTAAAACGAAACGAACATACCCACAATGCATAGGAAGAAACGTCAGTACACTGTAGGCTACGAGGATAAAGGTCGATC
>NW_018408683.1:1096912-1125863 GCF_002113885.1 Mizuhopecten yessoensis
AAATATTAGTTTACCTTGGTTAAGGCACTGTTGTGAAATGAAATTGTGCCTGGGGCTGTCATTTCCTGATCGAGGGACAGCCAAAGTATCTTACCTGTAGGTTTTTACGTTGAACTGATTTACCTGTATACAGCTGTACGTGGTGAATAGACAATGAACTGGATTAATTGACATGGACTTAATTGACTTGAAATCACAGAATGTGACCTTGATCAGGTACAGCACATCAGAATCCAATGTGACCACAGGTGAATGGTCAATACATTATCACTGCCTAGATTCTCAGGTATGTAGATATCATATTGAAAGAAATGTATCTGTCAGCGGGTGGTCATGTTGCCCTAACAACCTTTATAACGGACACTAAAATTGTTTATACCTTAAACAAGGGACAGGTCATTGCCACATGGCCAGCTGTATGCCTGTTATTTAAATTACCCCTAAGGCCTAGATGCTGGTGTGGGGAACACACAGTAGGCCCATGGGAGGAGGGCTGTTACGTCCATGTATGTGTAAACCGTCATTTTTGTGGGGTTTTCCCTTCAGATTAGTATGATGGTTGGAATAATTTTAACGGAATGCGGTTTATCAGGAACGTATAGTGAAGGGGATTAGCAACTCCCTCTCTGCCTTACCAATTTTATGAAACGTCAGTCTAGACTTACCTCCCCCTGATTCCGGAGCAGATAGCGAGCGCCACCTATCTCAATTTTGACGAAGCAAGATGGCGTCGATACCGCTTCGTTAGATGCAGAAGTTGGTGTGAAATCAAACCAATCTCGATAAGTGTTCTTACGTCTTTTGTTTATCCCATTGTAATAAGCTGATTGTATTACTTTAAATTGATAAAATCTGTGGTATCATAGTAATTGATGTCTCGTTTTTGGGGTATATTTTTCTATTTTTAAACGCGATGTAACGCGTGGTTCAGAGTATTGTGGTGGGCGTCGACAGACAAAAATGCGGGATAAAAAACAACCCACATGTATGTGAACCACCTCACTCCAAAAGTACTTGACTGATCTTTTTTAAATTAGCAGCAATAGAAAGCTGTATAAATTTTATAACGACCCAACCCATTTTAATTGCAAATAACATAATTTAACTTGTGTTATTTTTGTGACAAAAAGACTAAATATCAGCATTATTTTTCACTGGAACGTAAATCATTATTGCGAAAGTAGTTGGTGACTGCTCACTGTTTTGATTAAATTTTATAAACTATCGATTATATTTTTTAAAACAATTAATATCAATAAACAGCTGAGTAATTTCTATGTTAAGTAGGCCTGATTTGATTTGCATTACTTGGAACGATAGCGATGTCACAGATGAAATTACTCGTCTGGTAACGAAGGACACGTGTTGTTAAAAACCCTAAACAAAAATGCGGGATAAAAAAAACCCACATGTATGTGAACCACCTCACTCCAAAAGTATTTGACCGATCTTTTTTAAATTATCAGCAATAGAAAGCTGAATAATTTTTATAACGACCCAACCCATTTTAATTGCAATTAATATAATTTAACTTATGTTATTTTTGTGTCAAAAAGTGTAAATATCAGCAATATTTTTCACTGGAACGTAAATCATGGCGAAAGTAGTTGGTAACTGCTCACTGTTTTGATTAATTTTATAAACTATCGTTTGTATTTTTTAAAACAATTAATATCAATAAACAGCCGAGTAATTTCTATGTTAAGTAGGCCTGATTTGATTTGCATTATTTGGAACGATAGCGATGTCACAGATGAAATTACTCGTCTGATAACGAAGGACACGTGTTGTTAAAAACCGTAAACAACCGGAAATGTTAAACGCAACAAAAAAGTATCGCCTGCATTCGAGGATCAGCTCATTTAAAAAATACTTCGTTTTGAAATTTACAGGGATGGAAAGTTGAATAATTTTTTGATATGTAGTATTAATTTTTATGGCAAAAAATAACAAATAACTTGTGCTGTTTTTATGTCAAAAAGTGTCAATATTAGCATTATTTTCGCTGGAACGTGCTTTACGAAATGTGATTTATTGACACAGTCCCAATTAGGGCTAACCGTTATCAAAACACTTCGATCTCGGCGAGATTGTGACACGACACCGAAAGTAGGTGCGTGCTTAATTTTAACGCTAGTGCGCAAGCGCGGGCTGATCGAGAGGGGCTCTCGATGATTTCGCGGTTCGGTGAACAAACACAAAAGCGACGTGCTATAGAATCTTGACTGGGGCAGAGTTGCCAATCCCCTCTATATACTGTCCCTGGGTTTATAGTGGGTTTTTTACAATTCGTTTCGTCTGTATTTCCCGGCGTAGGAACATAACCCACTGCCTTCCTTTATCTGGGCCTACCTGTGCGAACGCACAACAGTCAAGCCAAAAGCGAGGTGGTGCCAAGCAAGGCGCAAGGAATTAAAATGTAGTTAGAAGTAGAAAGAAATGTAAAGATCCCAAATATTGCAATGGGCGCAGTAGATTTATTTTGGTTGCCCAAATAGAGGACACCAAAGCAAACCCCCAAATCTGCCTCATACGATACATGCAGTGAGTTACAGTAGGTGTATTATTTTCACGATCCCCCACCTTGGTTGGAACCCTATACAGTTTCTGTCAATAAATTACTTTGATCCGCAGTCAAGATCAAAAAGGTCAGATACATTGTATATTAAATCCTTAAAACTTTAAACTTAAAAATCCTTAAAGATTGTTGACAATCTTTTATAAAGGCACAGAGTGACTTTTAGCCACTATCCTGTTTAGATGTAGTGGTACAAAGTTTCATTAAATTTAAATGACATTGATCTATGTCTCATTACATTATGCAGAGTTCCCGGACATGTTGGATTACCAGGTAATGAAAAGGCAGTTCGAGCCGCTTAAGCGGCTTTATTGCTCCACCTGTTGATTTTAAACTTTATCTTACAGTTTGTAAACCGTTAATATAATTTTGTTTAAGGTCAAAGTGGCAGAATATTTGGAATCAATGTGTAAAAAACGCATTACAATGTGTAGAACCAAAAATCGGAGAATGGTACACTAGATCCATGCTATAGAAAAAAGATTGTTCTTGATTGTATCCGGATTGGTCATTCATACATAACCTATTCTGATTTATTGAAAAGCAAAGACCAGTATCAATGTATACATGTAGGATGTCACGAATCATTTACAGTAAAACATTTGTTTTTTATTACAATGCCCTTCAGCCAACAAGAGAAATTTGTTATAATAATATTACAGATCTCAAATCAATTTTCGTAAAAGAATCTCAACAATTCTAAGCTACATAAAGCATGTTGGTCTGTTAAAAAAGATATAACTAACCATAACGAATTTTACTCTCGTCTATTTTTTTACATTCATTGGATGTCATTTCCTTTAACATGTTTGGTCTACTTTTTGTTGCCAAAATGATTCCTTTTAATGTTGATGGGCCGTTTAGAATCCGATAATAATTGAATTTGTGAGTTGAAGATACAAGTGCTTTTTCTCAGACAGCACAGGAGGTTTTGTGCTATTTCTCAGACAGCACAGAAGGTTTTATTTCTCAAATTTCACTTGGATATTTCTCAACGTCCGTACCTCTTCCAATCAATTTTGAGACTTATCAGAAAACAAAGATGGGCGACAGGCAGTCAAGTTGACTTTTGGGGAGTTCAAGTTTGTTGGCTCTACCTCTCAGAATTTACTTCAGGGATCTTTCTCAATTCAGCATAGAAGTATCCCATGGTCCTTTGTTGCGCATGTCGAATTTAGAAACTGATCGATAAAAGGAGATGGCTGACAAATTGGCATCGTATTATATTGAGGTAGCATCATTATGTTGTCATCTTACCGTAAATGACCTCAGCTGTAAATAAGACGTTATACTCCAAAAAACAAGTCCTTAAACCACGTGGCATTATATGACATCTGTTTCGTGGACGCAAAGCCCTTAAGATAAAAGTACAGCTGACACTGCAAATCAATTGCTTCTGCTGCTGAATGTGGCAGCTTAATAGAAATCACTATCCAAAGATTTAATAGCAGAAGACGTACAATAATACTTGAAATATCGAACAGCCTTTTTTCAATAATTTTGTATACAACTTCAAGAAAGTCCAGTCGTGGAAGTGTGCGACATTTCCAATCTAGAGGAATCCCTAATGAGTTGCATACTATGTTTCAGTCGACATCTCGTCCACAAGTCTAGATATTCTCAATCCATGAGGAATAGAGTGTCAAGTCCAGACAAGTTATGTTATGGAAGTTAGAACGTCCTCCGTAAAAGAAACAAGAGGCCCAATGGGCCTTCATCGCTCACCTGGTATTACTCTCACAC
Organism: Mizuhopecten yessoensis; assembly: GCF_002113885.1. Taxonomy (NCBI): domain Eukaryota; kingdom Metazoa; phylum Mollusca; class Bivalvia; order Pectinida; family Pectinidae; genus Mizuhopecten; species Mizuhopecten yessoensis. Next base: position 1,101,234 of record NW_018408683.1, read on the forward strand.
TTAAAAGTGATCTACAATAAAGCTACATGCAAAATAACTGTAGTTATGACTTAAGTCATTCAAAAGAACCTGTTGAAAGATTTAAAAACAATTGACCCCTCATACCTTGAAAGTCTAACAAGGTCATTACGTTGAATAAACTTTGTAGGCCTTCATATCAGTATGCAACTTTCCAAATATGACCACCTTAGATTTGTGTTTATTGATATTAGGTCATTTAAAAGTTTTTACATATTTTACCAAATATGACCTTGAAAGTGGGTCAAGGTCATTCAAATGAAAGAGCTTGATAGCCCTTCACTAAAGCATGTTGTCCCGAGGCCGGGACATACAGAAGTCTTTAAAAATTGTAGTAATTTCCTGCTAAACGTTCATCATTTGAGGTAATTGCAACAACTAGTTCACCTGTTGTCAGTATAACGTCACCGGGCGGAAGCCGTGCTGGTGCCTGTGATATGGCACTTTTACAGTTATGTGATCGCACAATGCATCAAAAACAGCGTGCGCACACCGTGCATACATAGTTCACACACTGTCCGCACATCGTCCAAATATGGTGCGCACAACTGAGCGATTTCACAATCGTTCGCCCTGTTTTGCGCTATTCTCCGCACAACTTTGTGATTTGGGTACAAGTTGTTAATCATTATTACGGATGAAAAAAATACGGAAGACCCGTATGCAAAAATGTACACTGTATATTTTACTATAATTTCTCATCACATTAATTAAGAGTATGTACAATTTTACAATGCGTGTTACACAGTATCACAGTGCCCGCAAGACTGTCAAAAATGGGTTTGGCTCAAAGATAACAGAATATGTAAATAACAATTTGATGAGTAACCGGTGATTTACCTGGCCTGTGCCTGACACATTTAGCTGATATATGATACCGTATGTTTAGTATACTATCTGTTGCAGTATTTGCATTCAGTTTGGCATATAGCTTCCCTTCACCTGGATGTTCACACCCCTACGAGTTACGAAAGTGCGCCGGGCGGAGGAAAACGACGGTCCAGGTACATTTACAAAGTGGCTATCCTTACCTGTATACGGGACTGTATTGTGATTTTACATATGTCGATTTAGGTCGTTTAAATAACACCGAAAACACCCTTTCTAAATTTAAGGAGGTATACACATACAGATAAGCTTATAGATGTAGCTGGAATATAGAAACATACTAAAAAAACAGATTTATTTATTTAATCACGAATCCGTATATATTGTTAAGCCATTCCTATATTTTCACAAACCATGATTTTATCGCACATTGTTCGTCCATCGTGCGCAAAAATGTGCGCCAGCAATAATCGTCCAATATTTTATCGTTCGCACATCGTGTACAATCTTGTGTTCACACACCGTGTACACATCGTGTAACGTTGTGCGATCCCACAACTGTAAGTAGGCATCAGATCCGAGTTATCACAAAGAGGCAATAACACCATCAAACCCTGTCTCCGGCACACATGCACGCTTACACAACACACATGGATGTACGTCCTTTAATTATCTTAGCTGTTAATAGGACGTTAAACAAAATAAAACCAAAACCATATATTTTTGCTGATTCCGTAAGTTTCTGCCTGTTTCCGCATATTTTATAATATCCTGATCGCAGTGTCCTCGGTGTTTGGAATAAGTCAAGAAATTCAAGCGTATATGTGACTGTGATCACACCTACTCTTTCTTCAGCAGGAAATTGGCAGAAAATTTGTTCTCGACGAGAAAGGTAAAATTGTTAGTTCAGGTAGCCCACTCGAAAAAATCAATAAGCAATTGGATAATGATTTAAACCAGACTAAAGAGAATGACATTTCCGTTGTCATTATGAAATTTACGTGTCAAGTTCCCTTCTACTTTCTGTTCCCGTCTGTGTCTACCAAGATACCTGTATACATATTCACCTGTCTGGTGCAAGGACATTTAACCCGTTTGGTTATTTTCAAACGTTAACAACAAGCATCTATAAAATTAATTTCCTCATTAGAATTTCTGAAGTTGTGTTGCCATTAATAGTGAAGTTTTAACAAAACCTTCAAACTTCATTATATACTGTGTTGTTTGGTTTTTCATGTTTTTGTCGATGGCCGTTTAGAACTTTTCGATTTTGACGTAGGACTGTCAACGTGGATGGAAGTGAGTTTCGATTTAATAATTCAGTCATATTTGAAACCAAGCTAGCACATGTCGATGCTACAGAATTCCCACCACAGCGCATTGTACTGACTTTGCATTTTTCTTTTTTTATTCTTGTGCTTTCAACCTTCTGAGTTTCTAAGGTTCGTGTAATTAATTGAACTTCCAAACGATTTGTAATCCCACATCGCCACCGTTTGAAGGGTGAATCGGTAGGTAACGTGGTTTGGGGTTAATGCCTATAGAGAGCGTCATGAAGTTGATATTTTACAGAAGTGAAAAGTGCCTTTCGTTGGGCGCTTGTGTGCTCTCAAAGATACTTCAATGCTGTAATCAATAAACGCCTAACCCAAATCATAATGCTTGAAGGCCACAGTAGTTGCTTTTGTCAATAGATTGGTTTAGAGTTTGTTTTATTTTGTTAGGACATTATTAGGCGAGCATATTCGATTCTTTTTGAGAGAAATAAGAAGGAAAAGTATGCTTGCATATTATAAAATTGATAGCGCGGATCTACTGCCGACTCGAGGTTTCTACCTAAATACCCCGCATTTTCCTCTTAGGCGAACATTTAACGATAAGGCAAAAAGTGATATATTTCCTTGAGAGGCGCTAGGAAACGAGAGTCGGTAGAAGGCGAACATAAACTGTCTGGATGCACACAGCGATCCATAAGTAAAAGTATGTATGCATTATCATGTGGGAAACCGTATATTACCATTAAATCTTTAACAGTTGTGGGATCGCACACCATTACAAGACTTGCTGTGTGAACACGATGGACGAACAGTGTGCGATGGTTGATAAAAATAGAGATATGGCTTTAACAATAAATACGATTTCGTTTCAAAACTAAATAAAATAAATCTTAATTATAATGTATGTTACCATATTTTAGATGTATCTGTATATAAAGGCGTGTATTTCGTCGAAACATATGTTTTCATTTCATTCATAAAGGACATACATCTACACGTGTAAGTATACACATCGGCAGGGCTCCATACAAATACACAGGGAATCATAGCTGAACACTACACGTACTGTGGAAGGGGTTTTGTCACTCGGGGCCCTTACGTAACTCTTCATGGTGGGTAAATGTCCTGGAGTCTACGCTCAATGTGCAAACGATGTGAGCATGATGTGCACCCGCTGTTTTGGTGCTGTAGTTTACTTTAATTCTTGATGTGTTTAACGAGGATTACGAACAGCCCAGGGGCTACTAGTCGCTTTCCTCACTTATTTTAACAAACAAGTGAACGGTTCAACATTTACATTATTAACATACAGTACAAAATACAGGAAATGCATGAACATTTACACTGGTCGATCGCACCACTTCATGACATATACACACACATACACACACACACATACACAACCACACACAACACACACATACACAGAGAGCGATAAGAAGGAAGAGAGACAGTCAGAGATAGGGAGAGAAAGACAGAGAGAGGAGGGGAGAGAGAAAAACAATCATAGAAGGCGAGGGAGAGAGGGGGTAGAGAGAGACAATCATACAGAGAGTCTACTTGAATCTATTACTTCCCTCGATATATTCATGACAGAATGAATAAACTTGGGTATCAGTATGTTGGTTTAGATAGTTAGAGCCTTAATAGGTAATGTTCATAGCTGACTAAAAATTAAAGCACAGTGTCTGGATTTACGTTTGGTGATATACTTCTTTATACAGTTTGTAAAAGGGTATGTCCGACATTCTGGTATTTTGAACAGTAAAGAAGGAAATGACTTTCGTCTTCAATCACATTTAAACAGCTGCCACAGTGCTTATTGGGTGTTTGATTGTATGAAAAGCTGTGTCTATTAAGAGCACTTTGTCCCATTCTAATACGTGCATGATTTATTTTATGTTTGCAATGCCATATGAAAAGATAGGATTTCGCTTATTATCTTGAGGTTAAAGAGAATTTCTAAATAGTTGTAAGCTTTCGGATTTTTAATTTGTTCTGGTAGTTTATTGTTTTAAGTTGACAACTTAATATGGGCAACTTTTGAAGTATTATTTCGACATAAATTACTTGTATTGTCGATGGGCCGTACAACACACTCGTAGAGCGTAATTTACGCCCGTTCATTGTCAGGCTGACATAGTTAAAATCTTTCTTTTGCATTATTCTATTAAACATATTAAAATACTTATATGTGTTTGGGGGGGGGGGGGGGGGGGGACTACATTTGTATTGTATAACTCCGTAAAATGAGGACCTATTCATGTGGAGTGGCGCAAGGAAAACAGACTTAACATGACAAATTTTAGCAAATAAGGTATATATCGTTTGGCCCTTAGCATCACCAATGAGCTTCTAGAAGGAAGATACTGCTGTACGATGCAGTGTAACTCGAATTTATTAACTGTATCTATTTCTTATCAAATTCAAAGTGTGTTACGTTCATCCTTCATAAATCATTCACAGTTTAAAAAATGAGATTTGTTTAGGAATTGTTACCCTTTGTCCATATTTCAAATTAGAAAAGTAGAAATACATTTTTTCCAAATCTCGCCCTTGATGGCCAACCCATTTCTGTAGTTGAACAAAATAATTTCACATGCTTTATAAATATTTGACAATGTGACAAATAGCATTGTCAACACTAATTTGTTTAGGGGCTCGCGCAGTGCGATCATGACATTAAAACAAGTTAACCCAAATCAATGGGAAATAGGACGAGGACACAGTCAAATACATTTTAAAACAAATTAAAGATAAACATTTACAAGTATACAGATGTGGTCCACACAGGACGGTCACCATACACAATAGCTACTACCTCTGCTACTTCTTGCAGCCATCACAAGAGGATTAATAGTGCTTGCCTTTCATCATTGTCCCATGGTAGAAGCTACAATATGTGTACAACAGACTCACTACCTAACATATATACTGAATGTCATTAAAAGGTAGCATATACGAAAAATATAAAAGCACGGCTCAAGCCGCCTTAAGGGTCATCTAAATAGGTATTATTGAGTATGTTTTAAAAAACAATTAACACTCCAAATTTGATATAATTATGCTATATTATATATCAAAACGTTCGTTGCGATCTGTAGATTCCAGATAAAGCCCTTAAATAGTTATTTACACAGATAGAAGCTCAAGAAGATTACATATGTGTCCATAGCAGCACAGAACAATTTCACAAGTGGATTTTTCTTAAATCTGAAAAATCATGAGAGAAACACAAACCCTGAGTCATCTGTTGTACAATTGAAGCAAATCATTAAGCCTAAGAAATCATTATATTAGTTTTTAGAGGTAAGAGATATTGGGTATATCATGTCACAGGAGGCCATGTTTGACCATATCTAAGGGAAATAACTCTTACATTTATTTTGGAACTACTTTTATACAAATGTATGGTACCTAATACACATCATATATAATTATCTGTAAAAAAAACTACAGTTTAAGGCCAAATATATTTGTTTGCAGTAAATATCAATTTCATTCCTTTTATTTAATGAAACTTTTTGAAAACAATTATAATGCTTCAATAAATTAAGAATTATTTAATAAATGCATGCATATATACAATATTACTAGTACTAAATTTAATATATAAAGTGTACCTTATATATCATACTCTCTAAAATAAGTGCACCATATTCATCAGCCAAACCATCACAAGAGAACAAAGGTTTCTTCTGAGTAATAAATATTCTTAAAACCAAAAGAAAATAAATACATAGGTATTGCAGTATTAAAAGGTCATGATGACTATGACCAATTTACAATATGACAGTTCGGGTTTGTGGAAGTTTCTATTTGTTAATTTTGTGTGTAAATAAACATAACCAAATGTATTTATTTAAATATATATGGAATACACAAGCACCAGTAAAATATACTTACTATAAACTTTCCACACTGTGAATGGTTTGATGACGCATATGGAAAATTGTACACACAAACTATCCACTTTATAGCACCTTGTCAAGGGTCATGATAAATGTATTTTATTGATTATAGTGAACTTGCACAGTACAGCTTACAAATACACTAAAACAGTCTTAATTGATTTTACATGCTTGTAATAAGTGAACTGCAGCTGGTCTTCTAGATAAATCTGTTGCTGACCTTGTATTTAGTGCCTTCACCAACTGCTGACCAGTGGATATTGGTCCCTAAGTGTTGAGTGACCAGTGGGCAGCCAGGTCTGTGATTACTCTTAAATAGATACTTTCAAAAATGCAACAAGAGCTGTCATAAGTGATGAAGGTGGGCATGCAGTTTTGAAATTTGTTGGAAATTGTATTGTAAAATTTTATTGGAATGTATGTAAATTATGTTTATACTTATCAGCCTAGCCCACCATCATTAGAGTATGGGCAGTTCAAATTCTTAAATTCTTTCACTCAGTTGAAACTTTTTGGACGAGTTTTCTCCAGACAGTAAAAAAATGTTTATTATAAGGTTTAAAGTATTCTTATGGAGTGAAAGCAAACCATGTTTTTATATTTAAGGGGCCATTTTTTCATATTTCAGAGGCCAAAACTGGTTAATTGGACTTGGTTAAAGTTTCTGGATCACCACCATCAGTAGGCTGTTGACTATTTTACAAAGTCTGGTCATATCTTTTCTTTAAAAATGTACAACATGATGAGGTACAGCAAAACCTCCTTATATTTTACCATTTTGTTCAAAGAAATGTTGGCATTATAAACGGATATGGCAATAAATTTAGGGACACATTAAGGAATTCTTCGGAAATACAGAATACCTTGAAACATGTTGGGGGTGAGCAAGGTTGCAAATGAATTAATTGATACTTGCTATCTTATAACATTATCTTATACCTATAGGCAACCTATGCTGTTCTCCAACAGTTTTGTTTGAAAAGTGGTCTGCTTTCACAAACTAAAATGTAATACTGTGAATATAAAACAAAAACAACATAACATCTGATACAAGTGCATTTATAAATGCAATTTTGATTCAAATTTGTGGGCAACTTTTTATCTTTCACCTTCATGGAGTAGGGGCACTCCATGCGCCCCCCAACTAAATTTCATCTTAATGGAGTAGGGCACTCCGCGAGCCCCCCAACTAAATTTCATCTTAATGGAGTAGGGGCACTCCACGCGCCCCCTAACTATGTTTATTTCACCTAGAAGTTAAAAAAAGTCCCAGTTTTGTGGTCCCTGACGGAACGGCCATCCTGGGGTCCTTCAAAGATATCAGCAGCAGCTTGCATATGGTGGATTTCCTTATCAATTACAGGCTCCTGCAAAATGATGGCAATGTTGTGGAGGACCGCACAGGCTACAATTACTTTTACAACCCTCTCCGGTTTCATGCGAATCTGTATCAAAGGGAAATCATAGTTATGGTAATTCTGAATAAGCAGAAGGCACAGATTCAGAGTATTGATATCGAGCCAATATGTACTGTACTGAGGCTACCAAGTTTGTTATACTGTATATCATGATCTCCACCAATTTTCTAGGTCACAGGGATCAAGTGTATAAAAAAATTCTTTTTAATATTACATCACAAAGCAAAGATGGTGATTTCGTCTGGTGCCATCATGATATTATTGGGAAATATATTTTTTGTGTGTGATATATTGAGTTTAAATTAAAGGGAAATAAATATATTTTCAAATATTTTTGCTTTTATATCAATTTGTATTACATAATAATCTCCCATACCTGAGAGTTTCTGAAGACATGGGCATCATGCGAACAGCCAGGCCATGCAGCATTGATGTTGAGGAACTTGCCTATTAAAGAAGAAATATTGAAGAGGATTAAAATGCTACGAATGATATTTGGTAGTAATTGTATTCATTACAGATAGAATTTAATCATTGCTATGATGAAAGGAAAGTATATTTGTTTCACTGGATCCACATCGCTTTTGCATAACACAAAACATTAAAATTACATTAAATATATAGTGCCAGAATAAAGCATTGTTCATAAAAGGATGCTTGTAGGTCATTACATGTGAATTATTTTAAAACACCCCCATTATAGAAAAAGTGCACGAATAGTGTAATTGATTTTTTTTTTTTTTTTTTATTATTTCATTAAACATCAGAGTGTTCCTATAATTGAATGTGATTTGATAGNAAATATATTTTCAAATATTTTTGCTTTTATATCAATTTGTATTACATAATAATCTCCCATACCTGAGAGTTTCTGAAGACATGGGCATCATGCGAACAGCCAGGCCATGCAGCATTGATGTTTATTTATAAATAAGCCTACTGAGTACCCAAGTTTCTTTTTAACTACTTACAAATAACAAATTTTATCAAATAATACTGCTTGCTCTTCTTCTGAGTCATTTCTTCCAAGAGAGTTGTACTCTGTGACATGCTACATTTTGTAAAACCCCAGTTTTGCTGTCATTGTGATGTTGACATACATGAATATATAGTATTACAGCAAAAAACATGCCATGATACCATTTAAAGTGAAAAAGTGTTAATGAAGTGCTGATATCTCCTACCCATCTAATGCATCTGTTACATATATATGATTTAAATCATATCCACACTACAAACCATTTGGAAAAGGAAGATCAGTACTGGTTCAGTATACCTATATACAATATTTTATGAAGCATTTACCAGCTATAAATCAATCCAGAAGATAATCTAGTTGGCATGGTTCATCATCTTCCTCATACATCACTTCATAAACTGCCGCAGGATCACCATCTTTCCCAGACAAAGTACATGTCACAGTTCCATTGTACCATACTTTCTTTTGGCCGTCTATCCACTCACGAGAAATCCGCCTCCCAACAAATTTTATCCTTTGATTTCGCTGGGATCTACAAAAGCAATTATTTACAAATAAATATAAATGTATTTGTTTTTCAAAATAATGACTTACTAAATGTGAATGTATTGTTATATAACAAAATGTCTAATGGGCCTGAACAGCACACATGAAAACCCGGAAATATGATCATTACATAGTCAGGGCCATGACATGAATATGTGTACCAAGTTCAGAACAATAGGCACCATTGAACAGGTACATAACACACCTGTATCATATAAATGTGTGATATATCCTAGGATCATGGCCATGACACTATCTTAACAATATGTTATGGCCCAGACACACGTTGTAGATGTCAGTGATTCACGACCTTCCGACTATGTTCCTAAAGTAAAAATCATATGCATTTTACTATACAAATAAAATTTAGATTAACAACAGTAATACCTTGTGGAAGTAGGCACAGCAGGAATTCTGTCTACTGAGTCTGTTGACTGGGTGCATAGTGTCGAGGTAGAGGCTTGCAGGGCTTTCTTCTGATGTGACTGAGATGAAGGAGTTTCCGGTGTTACATGAACATGAACAGCAGGTGTATTTTCAGGCGGTATGGTGGGTGTTTTCCGTGTTCGGACCACTTTTTCCTTCACAAACTGAAAATATACAAATAAAGTGAAAGTTAGATGTTGCATCACCAAATTTCAAAGTAATTGTGAAATGTGTCTATTATAAATCTGAACACTGACTTTTCTAATATTCATTCTACATGTAATCCGACATGATCGACATATCTTATTTTATCAAAAGTTACACACAGGTACATTTTACACAGTAAATATTATATATATACATGTACATCTAATAAAAAAGATTTAAATGTTAGTGTGAAGGAAGTAAATATAGAAAAAAATAATTAACGACCGCCTAAAAAAAAGGTGCTTTCATCCTTCACAGAAACTTGACGACCCCTGAAGGTTGAAAGCAGCTAGTTTTTCAGTCTGTCGTTAATCTGATTTTTTCTACATGTATATATATATATAATGTAAAAAGAAATATTTTCAACGAGTCTTTAGTACTTTCATCTCTTCTAGGAGATTCTTCAGAGTAGAAGAGATGAAAGGACTTAAGACTCGTTGTTGAGAATTTTTCTTTTTACATTATGTGTTCGTCCGTAAGGATCCTTTTTCAGCTTTTATAATATATATGTATACAAGGTTAAAGGATTTACATGTTCATATTTAAGTCTTATCAACATGTCGTGGTGGACTGGTGTTAGAATCCCAGGTGGGGGTTTAAATCCTGTTCGTGTCAGACCCCAAGATGTTAAAATTACCCAGTCTTCTCACTCCATGCTAATTTTAAAAGCACTTAACATTTCTTGATTGAAAAGGGATTTGTTAGCTTAGTGTCCGAATAATGTGTCTGAATGAATTATCATGTCAATGTGTATGTGGCGTGATATTTCAATGAGACAGCACTACAAAATTGGTTTAAGTGTGCACTGTCATAAGCAGACATCATCTTGATTTAACATACATTTATAAAGCAGTTCCTTAATAATATAAAGAGGCTTTAAACCCCAATAAACAAACTATTCAACATTTTCTTCATAACCTTACCCATGTTCCAGGTTCTCTTATTCCAGTTATTGTATCGTTCCCTGGTGAAGCTAGTTCAGGCAACACAGCGTTGAAATAGAAAGATTTCAATTTGGGTAGCATGGAATTGTTCCAAAATTCTTTGTTCTGTGAAATCCTTTCAATGTGAAGCTGATAAGGATTTGTGGTACGGACAATGAAGTCTGCCCATGGCAAATCAGCGACATTTATTTGCCATTGAACTTGATAGTAGAATGGATGGCTTTGTTTAAGGCGTAGATGGTTTAAGGGTCCAAAATGTTCTAAACAAAAGTTTTCACTTGTTTCAGTTTTACAGCTTCATGTAGATTTATTGGCTTGGATTGGAGCAAATTCTTTATTTCCAACAGACCAACTTTCCCATCTGGACTGGCAGCGAAAAAGTTATGCTCTTTGGATATCATTAAACCACATCGAGTTCTGATTTCTTGGCGATGTACTCTTTCACAGTCATTGTTTCTTCATTAAGTCCTCTTCTGGTGAAGACAATGCCTTTAAAAGAGGAATAAAGTAGAGACTGCACCAATTTCTTCACTGGTATTGACGGGTTCCGTTTTGCAATGGATGAAAAATTTGATGCTGTAATCCTCTTCTTCCTCTCGTCCAACCACACTGCAGAATAGGACTGTTGTTTTGTCAGCTGCTCAATGGAGTTTAATGTCTCAGAAGTCAAATTGATGTGTCTGTTCAAGAAGGTGTTTTTCCCCCTCCAGCTCACCTACGGGAAGATCAGGTCTGCTGTCCAATGCATGTGGTCCATATTCTAATCTAGCTTTTTTTCCATTTGCCTGCTTTCCCACCTGATATTTTCTTTTACATATGCGGGCCTTTGCTTCAGGTTTTGCTTTGGAAGTTTTACTGGACATCAAGGTAGAATCCCTCTTCTCATATAGTTTACGAAACAAATATCGAGGTTCTGTTGAAGTGCACTTCTTACAAATAAGTGGAGACCATAATGGGCCAAGGTTTTCCCGTAAACACCCAGAAAAACATCTTGAATGCCATGACCCTCTGTTGCAGCGGTTGTATAATTTGCCCCTGTCAAATTTGGCTCTAATAGCCATCCATGATTCAGCTAAATTTGTGGTGGAATTTCCTAACAGGCGGTTACTTTTCATAGCAACACGATCCAGAAGGATGTTAACATTTCTCAGGATCATAGAGTTAATGTCACACACAATGGTGTCAGATTTTTCTCTTGATTCCTCCTGTGCGTCAACAGATGTGCAATCTGACCATACTGTTGAAATTGACTCTATGATACCTGGTATAGAATCAACAAAAGAATCCTCACTGTTGCCTACCGTCTCTTTATCTGTTCTTGGTGTTGAGGTACATTAAGCTGAATTGGGTTGGGTAGATGTTTTTGCCCTGCAGAAATCTGAACACTTGTCATGATTGCCCAAAATATGAAAAAATAGAGTTTCTGATATCATGATCAAGGTGTTCCAATGCCGACTTCTTATCTGGTTCCGTTGATCGCAAACGAATCGCACACCTTACTGCACTTGTGAGTCTAACTCTAACAGACTTTGTGAGGCCGTTTTTTCCTTTGTACATTGGAACAGTGTCGACGAGTTTTTCCAAACTGCTTCGCAAACATTTACATACATGGTTGGCACACTCTAACTTCTGTACATCTTTACCCCAACCTACAACATTTTCCTGGATCTTGGCAAATACTGATGAGTCCCCATCAGAGATAACTTTACTATATCTTAGCCCATGGATTTTCTCTGCCTGCTGGAAACCTTCCAAAGTTATGTCGGATTCCATAGCCTGTGAGCTGTCAGTCCAGTTCTTAAAGCATCTGTGTGGCCTGGCCTGTGTATGTGTTACCTCTGCTGGGCTACAAATGTAGCATTGCCGGTTTCGCACACCGATGTGTAGCAGCCTACCCGTTTCTGCGCCAATGATGACAGCCACTCCACCAAATGCATTATATGAATGTTTATGGGACCTTTTACTCCACCCAACATCGCACACAACAGTTATGCAAGGAACCCCTTCATGGTAGTGACCCTTCTACATGGCAATCCGTCTCTCTTCTTCACCTGTAGCCAACAAATCGTCTTGGATTGCTAGGTACCACGTGTCCCCAGTTTCCTGTTCTACTGTTGAAAAGGTTTGCTGGGATAATCCTGGTGAATTTAACGTAGCCAAGGTCTCATTCAGGTGAGCCACTCCACCACCTGTTACCATACTTCCCCATACCGCTCTTATATTAACATCGTAATGGTTTGTGCGTCCATTAGAAATTTGAGGGCTAGTATCCAACCTGAATTTCTCCTTACAGCCCTGACACTCTGCCTCCAGTACACAAGCAAGACCAAGCGTCTTAATTTCACTTAGAATTTTAATGGGAGTCTGGTCCTTAGCAACAATCTTCTTCAAGTGTTCACATTTGGCAACATGCAACGTAATATTAGTCATATGCTGTTGTAACAAATTGAGATTCATAAGCCTATATCCGTCATAGGATTTTGATGACACACGGCTTACAACAAACTGAAATGGCTTATCCACTAACACTATCTTTACACTGTAAAACTGTTTATGTTTCAGAAACAATAACATGTTCATACCTTCCCTTCGTTTTGTTCTAATTTTGTACTTGTTCAGAATTGAACTCCGCACAATTTCCAATTTCAGATTCAAGTTGTCTGTTTTGAGGTTGTGGTTTGTTTTGCATTTATACATGTATTTATGCTGATACACCCTTTTTTATAGTTGGATCCTTTCCTCCTGTCATTCCAAAGTGCCTGTATCCTTTTTCCACGGTATATGGCCATTTTAAAGGTGTTTTGTGGTAATTATCGTAGTAAGGATACGTGAACGTCGTGTTCCTGTTGCCTATGGGTTGCTGTACTTGCCACGTTCTTGTCGTTATATGTTTACATATTTACATTATCTGCGTATGATAATTGTAGGTGAAATAAACATAATAATAAAACCTTTCTATACTTATCTCATCTATAAAATTGGGTAAAAATGAATAATATTATATAAAACATATTTTCATACAAGTACGACATCTGTTTACGTGACGCAAATTTGTAGTGTCAATTCTTACCTGAAAATCCACCGGTCTCTGTTGAGACTGACGATCGGATCACCAGAATAGAGGATAATGTATCGTTATTTCCCAAAGCTCCTCTCTGCCTATTAAGATGACATGATCCATTATTTTAAGGTTTTGTTTCTAGCAATGAAAGTTTTGTAAAAACCCGGAACAATAGACCGAACAACACTTCCGGTCAACAAAGGAAAACTATGCTCCAAAATATAAACCGACTTTTTACAATTTTATTTCTAGTCCTGTCTCAAATTACACAAAAGTAATATATTATATAAATTCTAAATCTGGATTGAAAAGATTGTGGGATGTCTATGCAATATTTTATGCTTTATACATCAAGATATATTACTAGCTTGAGTAAGCTATTCCTACGCGGTAAATGGAAGTCCATCGGCACAGAAAACGTATGGTGGACCAAGGAATAAAACACTCCTCCTGCCGATCTTTCTAGGCCGATCTTCCAACACTTCACGCACAGACATACTTATGGTGGTAGTTATTTAAAATGATGCAATGATCGGATCATGTTATGTACGTAAATCATACTTAAACGAATTTACAAACATTTTCCCCGATTTGTAGCAATGCCGGTTCAGAATGAGGTCACATGTACTTTAAGAGATACATGTAAACAAACTCATTGCTCCTATCGTGTATTATAGACCCGAAACTATATCGGAGTGTCATTAAATGCGCTCATTACTCCCAATAAAAAGAGAAAATTGTTCAGTGGCAAAAGTCACAGAAATTTGGGTTTTCCTCCCAAAAAAAAGATTTGTGTGAAAAATTCAGGGAAAATAATATATCATACAAATCTTATGAGGTGTAATGTTAAGGTTTCTTGTGTTATTTTTTGCATAAATATATGACAATATTACATTTTATCACTGATTTTAGGCATACAGATTACCTATTAACATGACCCTTAATATTTGAGCGTTTCCTTCAACCGTGACGCGTACACTTGAATTTTATGTCTATTACCATTATTCCCAGTTAGAGTAGAAAATGGGCAATTAAATGGGGATTGTTTATACGTAATATGTGGTTAAACAATATATGTTAACAGGCTTATGTATCGCCTTGATATTATAACGATAAACGGTACACACGCATCGTGCGCGTGAATATATGACCATACCTGTATATCAGGTGCACACTGTTTACATACAAACAACAGGTAAAGTGACTAGAAATATCACAGATGAAAACAACTATGTACATGTCGTTAAATAACAATGTTATAACAAATATGAAACCTCACCACAATCTGTAGTTTGTGCTTGCTTACACCTTCTCAATAGCGATTGAGCAAATCTACGTATGGCTACTCATGGCTACCTGTTGATCCCTAATCAAAACCTGTAGACGGATGACCAAAACTCCGGCTTAGTAAAATAATAATTCAATTACCCATGTTATCAATAAAATTAGATTAACATTAACAAAAATATATATTAGTGACCGTGACAACAGCGTACTTTTAAGAGTCATATATTTGCCATGAAATCTACTGTAATGTTCTGAAATCTGCTGACAAATCGCTTGGATTCCGCCTACTTATACTTCATGTAACGATAAATTTATCCGCGATTCCGCCCATGTAACGGTAAATATATCCGCGATTCCGCCTATTTATACTCCATGTAACAGTAAATACATCCGCGATAACGCCTATTTATACTCCGTGTAAGGGTAAATATATCCGCGATTCCGCCTACTTATACTCCATGTACCGGTAAATATATCTGAGATTCCACCTACTTATACTCCATGTAACGGTTAATATATCCGCGATTTCGCCTACTTACACTCCGTGAAAAGGTAGATATATCCGCGATTCCTCCTACTTTTACTCCATGTAACGGTAAATATATCCGCGATTCCGCCTACTTATAATCCATGTAACGGTAAATATATCCGCGATTCCGCCTACTTATCCTCCAAGTAACGGTAAGTATATCCGCGATTCCGCCTACTTATATTCCATGTAACGGTAAATATATCCGCGATTCCGCCTACTTATCCTCCAAGTAACGGTAAATATATCCGCGATTCCGCCTACTTATACTCCATGGAACGGTAAATATATCCGCACATCCACGTCTAAAAGTTTTGCATCTGCGTTTGATGTACTATTAGCGCATGTAGACATGGAACGCATATATTTTCATTCAATTTGGTATTGTCATAATCGCGAACGTAGATCACATGAAAAATAAGAACACAGGGCGGTATAGTTTAATTGTATAATCACATGTATACATGAACAACCAATGTATGTCTAGTGTCAATCAAACAGTTACTGTCACGAAAAAATGTGAATAAAACGAGTTTAAAATATTTGATTAATTAGAATATTGCTTATATCGATTGAAATCGGGATACGAAAATGCAGATTTACCCTTCCCCGCTTCATGATATTTATTTCATTTCACTTAAAATCAGTAACACGTTATTCTATTTGTGTGGAATTAGCAAATAATTTCCTCTCTAATGTGTATTAAAATACATGTATGTAAAACGTGTACTGTTTGCACTATTTGCCGACCCCGTTCAACAACGATTAAAATAAGTTTTAACAACATATTTACAAATATTTTAACAGCTTCGTCACTCAGTTGTGGCTTGAAGGAAATACCGAAAACCCAATAACAATCATATATTGCTTCCTATTCTATGCATTTATTTCAGAAAAGAAACAGATTCCCAAATATCCACTCATCGCTAGCTTCAAACTTTACTTGAAATTCAAACTCAAAAAAAAGAAAAGAATTCTGCCGGGCTCGCTCTAGATTGTTTGGCTTTATATGTGGTCTCAGTTAGCATGCATATAATCAAACTGGAAGGTTTATTCTGAAAACAGTGTGCCACAACTCATCACGAATTCTTGGATCCACCCCTCAAGATATATTTTTCTTAATAATAATAATAATAATATACAAATTTTATATAGCGCCCTATATAATTTGTAAAATTACTCTAAGGCGCTTTACAACATATGGATAATAGTAATGGTTATAATTGTGAAAACCAACAACAAAGACTTGCAATCACTTTCATACATTTAACAAGCAATGTGCACATAATTGAACAAATAAAAAGTGGTATTTACATGACGTCGTTGCAAAGATTCTAAAATGCAGACGTGAAGAAGTGAGTTTGTATGTCCCTCTTTAACTTGACCAGGGTATTTGACTCCCTAATAGCAGATGGTAAGCTATTCCACAACGTTGCCGAAATCATCCCAAAGCATCTGTTTCCGTAGGTCACAGTACGAGATTTTGGGACACACAACAAATATTCTGACTCCGACCGCAGTGATCCTGACGGCTGATACAGGGGAACAAGCTCCTGTAGGTACTGAGGACCTGTTCCATTCAGTGCCGTGTATATGTATACCAGAAGTTTGTACTGCGACCTGTATCGTACAGGTAACCAGTGCAACGAATAAAGCGCAGGCGTGATGTGCTCTCTCTTTCGAGTACGTGCTGCAGTGTTCTGGACCCTCTGCAGACGACTAGTTAGTTTGTCAGATATACCACAGAGCAGGGCGTTACCATAATACAACCGAGAGGTAACAAGTGAATGCACCAAAATCTTGCATGCATCTGCAGTTAGAAAAAGTACAGGATTTGGCAATAGCGTTCACTTGTTTTCTATGTTCAGATCACTGTATAAGTATACCCCTAGGTTTTTAACAGCTGGAACAGTCTCAATAGTTCTGGCCCAACCTTGAGCTGGAGAGCCATTGCTTGCTGACAATTTGGGGAAAAGACGATTAGTTCCGTCTTTTCTTGATTAAGTTTAAGCATGTTGGCGTTAATCCAGATACTGATATCTGTCAGACAAGCTTCCAGACTTTCTGAGACTGTATTCTAACTGTCCTGTGGTTTTATGACCATGTAAATGTGTGTGTCATCGGCATAGCAATGATAGCGAAGGCTATGGCGACGACAAATCTCTTCAATCGGTTTGGAGTACATACAATATTTTCGTGGTCCTAACACCGACCCTAGAGGAACCCCGAAATCTAGTACTTTGTCATGTGAGGTGGCAGATCCGATGGCAACACTGTCGTCGTTCACTCAGGTATGACTGTATCCAGCATAGTGCGGTATCAGTCACTCTATAAGAGTATTCCAGACGTTTATAAAGTATGCCATGGTCGATGACGTCGAATGCAGCTGATAAGTCCAGCATGACAAGCACCACTCTGCACTTGTTATCCAATGCAGAAGCTATATCACTATGTACACACAGGAGGGCCGTCTCAGTTGAGTGTCCCATGCGGTAGGCCGATTGCATGTTGTCATGGAGACTGCTTAACAAATGTTCATGTTGGTGAAATATTCAATGAATGTCATATCAGCACCTCCATTAATACAACACCAAAAATATATCGTATATGATAAACATCATTTTTTTACCTTAACATCGCCAGTTTCGGTCAAGGTTACTAGCCTAAGGTATAAACAGTTAAACGCTGTTGAAATTGACTTTAATCCTTCCAACAACTTTTTCTTCGAACACAAGGGACAAAAAGAAACGCGCCGGTACACCAAACTACCTGTGTTAGTTTGAGCACCGGTTATAATGCTCTTTGACCATGACATCCGTGATTCGGGCTTGAATGTATAACTTCTCTTTTTCTAATTAGAACATTTCTGACATCTGTATTTATCGATTTATGATTTTACCTATACAACATATATTGTTTGCTGTCTTAACTTACTCTGTTATGCAAATAATATATACATATGTAAAGAGCGTGTCAGAATAAGTACACGTTATAAAACAGGATATCGGCTAAGTCGTGCCACTGTGACGTCACGTGTCACGTGACTACGTACGAAGTTCAACACATGCATATTCACTATGTTGATATAGATGGGATGTCACCTGACCTGTCTATCATCTGAGTACCGAGATAATTGGTCTCGGTCACTTCATGTATTATTGCATCAAGTGACCGTTACATAGGAAACTCTGAAAATTCGTGGCCAAAATCCTTTAATATATAATGACTTCATGTATTATGATAAAACCTTCTACACTTCTTAAAGATGCCGTACAGGTTAACAACATTGAAAAGTCGATATGTATTTTCTTAAATTGATCATATACATCAAAATAATGAATGAAGAATGATGTGAAGAGTATGATCATAGTACCGATTGGCACGTAGTGGACAATTTCGGAGGTACCAGGCAACATGTTTCATGAATTGAACGGGGGAAAGTACATGCAAATTGACTTGCGATATAAATGTGTATCTCAAATTATCACTACTTATCCTTTAAAAGTAATGTGTTCATGTTGATTGAGGTGCAATTATCTGATTTGGGACAACTCGTGATTTACTTACCTCGGTGTGCTCCATGCATGGGTGGTCTATAGAATGGCACCCAATATCTGGTGGCGGTTACATACGGTGTTTAACCAACAGTGTTGCCAAGCTTTGGTTTGGTTTAATTTTGTTTGACGTCCTTTTAACAGCTAAGATCATTTAAGGACGTGCCTCCATGTGTGTAGTATAGCGTGCTTGTGTGTGTGCATGCAGAGGACAGTGTATGTTGGTGTTGCCAAGCAAGGCGCTAGGAAATAAAGGTCCAAAATAGTGCAATGGGTTCAGATGACTGTTTTGGTCGCTTGTGTGTCCCAAAGTAGAGGGGAGAAAAGCAAATCCCCAGTTCCGCAGGGGGTTCCAACAAAAGTCGCCTTATACGATGCACACAATGGGCAACAGCGTTGTGCTCTTTTCTCGTTAAGCATGCACAAACACATGTACGAGATTGTGACAATGCCCATCTTAGAACGTGGTTGACCAAGCAAGCGGATAAAATCGGCGAGAAAAATGTAGAAGCTGGAAGCCGATTAACAGCACAAAAAAGCAAAAGTAAACATAGAAACATGCATATTAATAACGTACACATGGTCTCAATCCTACATCGGGTGAGACAGGTAACAGCCGGGAAAAGGTTGTACGTACACATGGTCTCAATCCTACATCTGGTCAGACAGGTAACAGCCGGGAAAAGGTTGTACGTAGAAATGGTCTCAATCCTACCTCTGGTAGACAGCTAACAGCCGGTAAAAGGTTGTACGTAGACATGGTCTCAATCCTACATCTGGTCAGACAGGTAACAGCCGGGAAAAGGCTGGTCAGACAGGTAACAGCCGGGAAAAGGTTGTATATAAACATGGTCTCAATCCCACATCTGATCAGACAGGTAACAGCCGGGAAAAGGTTGTACGTACACATGGTCTCAATCCTACATCTGGTGAGACGGGTAACAGCCGGTAAAAGGTTGTACGTAGACATGGTCTCAATCCTACCTCTGGTCAGACAGCTAACAGCCGGGAAAAGGTTGTACGTAGACATGGTCTTAATCTTACATCTGGTCAGACAGGTAACAGCCGGGAAAAGGTTGTACGTACACATGGTCTCAATCCTACCTCTGGTCAGGCAGCTAACAGCCGGGAAAAGGTTGTACGTAGACATGGTCTCAATCCTCCCTCTGGTCAGACAGCTACCAGCCGGGAAAAGGTTGTACGTAGACATGGTCTCAATCCTACCTCTGGTCAGACAGGTAACAGCCGGGAAATGGTTGTACGTACACATGGTCTCAATCCTACCTCTGGTCAGACAGCTAACAGCCGGTAAAAGGTTGTACGTAGACATGGTCTTAATCCTACCTCTGGTCAGACAGGTAACAGCCGGGAAAAGGTTGTACGTACACATGGTCTCAATCCTACATCTGGTGAGACAGGTAACAGCCGGGAAAAGGTTGTGCGTACACATGGTCTCAATCCTACATCTGGTGAGACAGCTAACAGCCGGGAAAAGGTTGTACGTACACATTGTCTCAATCCTACATCTGGTGAGACAGGTAACAGCTGGGAAAAGGTTGTGCGTACACATGGTCTCAATATTACATCTGGTGAGACAGTGAACAGCCGGGAAAAGGTTGTATGTACACATTGTCTCAATCCTACATCTGGTTAGACAGGTAACAGCTGGGAAAAGGTTGTGCGTACACATGGTCTCAATATTACATCTGGTGAGACAGGTAACAGCCGGGAAAAGGTTGTACGTAGACATGGTCTCAATCCTACATCTGGTGAGACAGGTAATAGCCGGGAAAAGGTTGTACGTACACATGGTCACAATCCTACATCTGGTCAGACAGGTAACAGCCGGGAAAAGGTTTTACGTAGACATGGTCTCAATCCTACCTCTGGTCAGACAGCTAACAGCCGGGAAAAGGTTGTACGTACACATGATCTCAATCTTACATCTGGTCAGACAGGTAACAGCCGGTAAAAGGTTGTACGTACACATGGTCTCAATCCTACATCTGGTGAGACAGCTTACAGCCGGGAAAAGGTTCTACACGCCTATACTTGACATAGATATAAGACATTGGATTTTAAATCTTTTCAAACTAATACCTTTATCGTATTTACAAAATTTGATGGCTTCAGTTTTTCGTACAAATTGTGGTGAATGGCCACGTTTAGTATTTCGGGTAGCGGGCAACAACAGGTAAACCCGTCGTCAGTATAATGTGACTGTTCGGAATACAGTGCAGAGTGCCTTTGCCACAGTTTGTCAGTGATGTATCCCTCGAAACTCGGCATATACCTGCCATATCATATTTACAGCCAACATACACACCTACACGCATACATTACACACATGGTCGCTCTTTCTTCAATGACCTGGACTGCTGGGATGTTCTATCATATTACAATAGCAAACCAGTATTCTAAACCGCTTTTATTTGTCCCCAGTTTCGAACAAAATCATGGCAACAATACGTGGAGTTGGAACTTTTCATTGGTGCATTGTTTGCCTTCACGTATTCATTATGCCGCAACAAGAGCAAAACAGCACCACGATAATTACTCACTATTCAGTATTCCTTTTAGTGATAATTTATTTATTGTTCCTGGTTGATACATGGTTTCCATGAAAAATATCGACAAGTACAAATGACCGTATGAATCGATTTAAAAAGAAAACTAATAAAATGTTACGACAGCAGTGTCGCATTAACATTTAAGTAAAATATGTTGTAAATGGCAGGAACCATATCTTTTTGCAGATTATATCTGAACATTGATTCTCTGAGGACAAACATTTAGGCTGAATTATTCACTAGTATTATTGTTTCAAAGAGCAAGCAAGATATTACGAACCGATTGCTTAAGTAATATGGAAAGTGTTCAACCCTAATGGGAGATCGGCCAAATCTTGATAAATACTTGAAATATTTCTATTGTCATATTCATGAAATCGATACTTTTAAATGATAATAATTGCTTTTATAAGGTTTCTATAACGACTTCATCGTCATCTTGGGTTTTATTTGAAACTTTGTTGGTGTTTTATTATTTCAGAGGTTTGACTGGTTATATTCTAATTGGGAAGTCAGCCATTTTCACAATATCCTTATCAAAGCTTGAAGACTTGAAATGAAACATGTTATTATAAAATAGTTTAAATATTTGTGGAGTAAAACTAAAACTCCACAAATATTTAAACTATGATAACATGTCTCATTTCAAGTCAAGCTAAAACTAAATATCAAAAGGGGGAAAAGATGCAAATCATATATTTAGCAAAGCAAATAGTTGTTACAACATCAACATTTTTATCGTAAATTATTGTCTGTTCGGGGTTTAGCATCATCACAACAGGTGGGGTCATATGTAGGCGGTTGACTGGGGAGACACCACCGGAAAAAACAAGATGAATCATTCTCGCTAAAGGTTTACAAAGACAACTAGTAAGAGAATGAGGACAAACATTTTCTGATGTTATCAATAGAGGAATCAATAACCTTAGACAAATTTGGAAATAGTCACTTCAACAGAGGTCATCACTCAAGGACCAGTTATTTATAGTCTGAAAGTAAAGATAAACGACACAGTGTTAAATCAACATGTGGTGGAGTTATTGTTGTATAGACAAAACAGCAAGTTATAAAAGTCTCTATCATCCATTAGCATTGTTGGCAATAAGTAACGACCATTGAGCTTCTCGAATGGAATCAAAAAGGTAGATAGCGGAGTGACAAGCTATTTTAAATCATGACCGCCAAAAAGTTATTTCTTTTTAAAGTGAAACTGACACCACAGCGCTTGCAGGAATAGTTGGAAGTACATGTTATTGTTTCGTGTCCAAATGTGTTATTTTTGTTTTACTGGTATCGATTTGGATCGGTAAAAAAACACCGAAAACATAATCTCAAAATAAAAATAAAACATTAATGAAAAATAAAAGATGAAGCTAGAATGGAGAAACATACTTAAAATTAAGTGTACATGTTTAAACCCGAAGCCGTTTATATTGTTAAGCCATTCCTCAGTTTAAACCAACCACGAATGTTATCGCACGACACTTGTCCATCGTGCACAAGCACTAATCGTCCAGATTTTAATCGTTTTAACATGGTGCATGGTGCTCACCCCACAGATCCTGTAACGCACATGCACGCATGGGTGCCTATGGGGTCGGTTTGTACTGAATGACCTCTGAATGACCTTGTGACGTCACGAGGGTTGTCTGACCTGGGGTAGCAGTAGACTGATCGTGTAGAGAGATAATAATGTTTATTAAAGTTAACAATGTCTAGCTATTCTATAGCTTTAAAAAGAATTAATATTCAATAAGTTGAATTAATAACATCTGTACAATAACAATATCTCCATGTTGGTTTTGACGGCGTCATCGGCGGCTTTCGTTAGTTGATATCTAGCTTACGGGTTGGTTTTGAGGGCGGAACTTGCTGATATTGACTGTAGAGTGTGGTTGACAGGTTTGTTATAGCGATATGGCGTCTACTTTAGAATTCCTGTGCGAGAGCGTTATTTGGTGTTTTGGAGTCGGAGTCATTCTGGTTTTGGAGTCAACATGTTTGGAGTCATCCTTTTTATGTTTTTTTACTTGAATTATTGTGTTTTTCAGGAAAAAATGACGTATTTGTTTAGTTATATTCAAATTTTTCTAACAAATAAAGTAATTTAAAAAAAAAGTATCAAACAAATGAAATAGTTTTTTTCAGCAACGATATTAAATCGATATAGAACTGTAAATATTGTAGATCTACAATATCTACACAATGTACAGTTATTTTTATTCACAGTTATCTCTGTTAACTACAACAAGCAGCAATATGTACAGGTCAGTGAATAGTTTCTATATATATGATCTATAATATTTAGTTCTATATTTACAATATCTACACAATGTACATTTATCTCTACAGTTATATCTACAATAACAAATTGATCTACAATATTTAGTTCTATATTTATAATATCTACACAATGTACATTTATCTCTACAGTTATCTCTACAATAACAAATTGATCTACAATATTTAGTTCTATATTTACAATATCTACACAATGTGCAGTTATCTCTGTTAACTACAACAAGCAACAATATTTACAGGTCAGTGAATAGTTTCTATATATATGATCTACAATATTTACAGTTCTATATTTACAATATCTACACAATGTGCAGTTATCTCTGTTAACTACAACAAGCAACAATATTTACAGGTCAGTGAATAGTTTCTATATATATGATCTACAATATTTACAGATCTTTATTTACAATATCTACACAATGTTCGGTTATATCTACAGTTATGTCTACAATAACAAATCGATCTACAATTATATCTACAATATTCACAGTTCTATATTTACAGTATCTACACAATGTACAGTTATCTCTACAATTATATCTACAATAACAAATTGATCTTCAATGATATCTACAATAACAAATTGATCTACAATTATATCTACAATAACAAATTGAATTTACAATTATATCTACAATATTAACGGTTATATATGAACAGTATCTACACAATGTACAGTTATCTCTACAATTATATCTACAATAACAAATTGATCTACAGTTATATCTACAATAACAAATTGATCTACAATTATATCTACAATAACAAATTGAT
>NW_018408683.1:1127947-1131708 GCF_002113885.1 Mizuhopecten yessoensis
TTTATACAAACTTGAGTCTCCTTTGTCCAAAGATGCTCTAGGACAAATTTGGTCAAAATCCTTCTATTGGTTGAGAAGAAGAAGATTTTTAAAGATTTACCTATTTTTCCCCTATTTGGCCCCGCCCCTCTGCCCCCAGGGGGGTTATACCCTCCGTTTATACAAAACTGAGAACCCTTTGGCCAATGATGCTCCTGACCAAATTTGGTCAAAATCCTCTGAGCCATTCAGGACAAGTAGCATTTTAAAGGAAAAAGTTGACGGACGCCGGACGACGGACGACAGACGACGGACGACGGACAACGGACGCTGCACCATGGGATAAGCTCACTTGGCCCTTCGGGCCAGGTGAGCTAAAAATGGCGACACAATGACAATTTAAGTGATCAATCTAGTGTCAAAAAAGGTGAA
Organism: Mizuhopecten yessoensis; assembly: GCF_002113885.1. Classification (NCBI taxonomy): domain Eukaryota; kingdom Metazoa; phylum Mollusca; class Bivalvia; order Pectinida; family Pectinidae; genus Mizuhopecten; species Mizuhopecten yessoensis. The sequence continues at coordinate 1,128,359 of NW_018408683.1, forward strand.
ATTTTGGCCTTTTTTGAAGCGCAAGAAATACACATTAATAGACATTTTCAAAATGGCCGCCAAATTGGTAATTTTTTTAAATTCTTGTAAAATAAGTTCTACAAACAACAGGCATCTAGTTTTTTGACATATTTTTCAGATGCGTGTTTCTAATAAACTTGATCATAATTTGTTAAAATATTACAAATACCCATTACACAAGATCAAAACGAGATTTGAACGTGATTGAAACCTCAGAAGAGTACATCCTTAAATACATTTCCTATTAAACGACATTTTTCTACAATAGACTATGTCGATTATTCAATTTTTTAACGATCTGTTATAGAAAGTAATAGCCGTAAGGCAATGTGATAAATATGTGAATGGTTCTTGTATCGTAGATTAGGTTGTATTACATTGTGTCTATGGTAATGTCATGTCATGATCACCTAACATTTGTTTAAGACAGTCGTAGTTTACTAGTTTACTATTGGCAAACGTTCAAGGTAAAACCTCGTACTTTACAGACTTCTTTATCACTATTGGTTATGTAGGCAAAGTTGTCGGGACCTAACCCTATGCATTCCGTAATGTTTTCTCCGTCTAATTTGTCCGTGAGTTCCCCTAGAAAATAATCTAGTTTTGGGTTGTCTTTTCAGGATAGTGATGCATGTAAATGACGGAGTCTGTATCGTGTTGTTAAAAGACGTTTTGTTCTAGAGGGGCCATAACTGCATACAAATGTGGTCCCGTCCAGCATGTGTTAAAGGCCGCAATAAACAAAATGGTAAAATTGTCGGGAAATATTCTTCCCTTTTCTTGTACTGTACAAGTAACAATTTTTCGCTAATGACGTAAACGTCCGTTATTTGTACGGAATGATCTGTTAATGGAGTATAGAATTCGGGTAATTCCAAGTAATTTAAAAACTTTGTCTTGGTCATATTAAGTTTCTGCCCAAACTTACCACAGAAAGTTGTTAATTGTAACTTGGACAGAGAACGTAGCCCCGGGTTTTTCTTTATATTTTGCCAAAGGACACCTTCATATTTCAAATAATTGACTATGCATTGCTTTTTTTTGCAGGCGTGTGACAAGTTTCGGGCCACCCCGAGCCTTCCTGTTTAAACAGGAGAAAATAATTCAATTCTAGAAATAAAGTATCGGACCGACTTTCAATTCTCCCGAGCCTTTTAAAGCGTGGTGTATGTATATATTTTAGGAAAGAGCCACCATTTCTAACCACTGTATACTCTCTTTACTGTAATTTATATCATTGACATAGCCTCGAGTAGGTATTTGTGCAAAATCCGAATCATTAAAGGAAGAATTAATATGTCCGAGTGATTTTTTCTACAACCTGAAGATAAAAACGGCCTCCTTTTTTCACGGCATTTACTGTGACGTCATTTTTTAGACGGATGGTCCAGTATTCTTTGTTTAGTTCTTGCAATCCAAAAGCTTTGGATAATTTGGCCAGGGGCATGGGTTTGACAATTTGGCAAGGGGCAAGGGAAAGAATTCAACGAATCTAAAAACCGAATTATTAACCCTTTAACAAGCTCCATGTACATAATCTTGGAACAGTTCATGATGATGTTTTGAGGTGGTACCCTTTTTTGACATCTGTTCGAGAATCAAGTATCTATCGAATGCCTTAGCGTTGTGGGCAATACATGTAAGTCCTGCATATATGGGGCTGATAAGCCAATGACAAAAACTATCGATATTACGTAATTTAAAAAGTTGTATGATCATTATAGTGGTATTCCCACAGGTCTGACAATGATTGTCCTCTAACATTACATTCGGCAAACTTTCACACATGCGTGAAATTTATTCACCGGACAAGTTCACCAGAGGGTATACGACCCAGCAAAACGTTTTGTTTTTAGCCCACCATCATCATCATGATGGTGGGCTATTCAAATCACCCTGCCGTCCGTCCTGATGAAATTTTTGTTAGGGCTTTTTCTCAGAGAGTACTGGAGGTATCTTTCTCAAATATCAGATGATGGTTATACATGATCTATAGTTATGCATATAGTTTTTTGGAACTGATTGCAAAACCAAAATGGTCGACAGGCAGCCACCCTGAATTTGAAAAATAAAGTTTGTTAGCGCTATTCCTCAGAAAATACTCGAGGGATCTTTCTCAAATGTTACATGAAGGTTTTCCATTATCTCTAGTTATGCATAATGTATTTTGGGACTGATCACAAAAACACAGATGGCCGACAGCCAGACGTCTTGAAATTGAGAATGAAAGTTTGTTAGCGCTATTTCTCAGAAAGTATCAGATGGATCTTTCTCAAATGTTACATGCAGGTTTCCCATGATCACTAGTTATGCATATTGTATTTCGGGACAAATCACAAAACCATAATGGCCGACAGGCAGCCATTTTGTATTTGAAAGTTGAAGTTTGTTAGCGCTGTATCTCAAAAAGTACTAGAGGGACCTTCGTCAAATATCCCATGAATGTTTCCCATGATCTTAAGTTATGCATATCAATATTTTGGACTGATCACAAAACCAAGAAGGTCGACCGGCAGCCATCTTTAATTTGAGAGTTGAAGTTTTTTATTGCTATTTCCCAGAATTTAGCATCTTTCTCAAATTTCACATAAAGGTTTCCCATGATCCCTAGTTATGCATGTCGTTTTTTGGGACTGATCACAAAACCAAAATGGCCGAGAGATACATTTTATACGAAGGTAAGTAATCATAAGAGCTCGGACAAGTGCGATAACCACCATTGTCTGACAGTAATTTAACGAGTTTTGCATATTTATATAATTGCTGAAATAGTGTCTGCTGTTGCCACGAGTAATTTTCAACTGATTAACTTCAAACTTCGCTATCAAGGAGGCAAGCACACCAACATACACCGTCCCCTGCACATACACATATGAAGGCAAGTCCTTAAATGACCTTGGCTGTTGATAGGACGTTTATCAAAATTAAACCATAAGTTATGTCCCTTTAATAATAATTACAATAAGTTTATATAATAATACTAATTATTTTGTAAATGACCCTAGCGACTAAACAACGACTGTTCTGAGTACATCTTGACTAAATTAGATGAACAGACCACATGGGCTTTGTGAACAATGTTTACTTGCCGAAATATACGCAATTTAAATTCCAATTTAATCCGCCTTGCTACTTCCAGTCGCCATTTTGTAAACAGGACCTAATCTCGAGCTGATGCGCGTTTGAAAGAGTTTAAAGTATTGCAAAGCTTCTAAACGATCGTGCCCAGAACATACTCTCTAAGGATGATGTTTTTGATAAATTTACTATCAATTATTTACTATATTTCTTTTCTGTATCACTTTCATTAATTCATAAAAGAACAAATT
>NW_018408683.1:1132428-1178255 GCF_002113885.1 Mizuhopecten yessoensis
TATATATATATATAAATGGTAAAACATTGTAACAGTGTAAAGGCAAACAACAAATTTTATCACAAGATACCTACGTTGGAAGGATTAAGATAAAGAGGCTAAATAATCATGCTGTACAAAATTTGGCACTAAAACAACTTACTTAAAAACCAGTCCAGAGGGCAGGTGATTGGGACATAGCATTTATTTGTAACCTGGAGCACAGGTTTGGTAGCCGTTAATATTAAAAGACATTTTTAGTATTGATGCTGCTCCTGACGCCAGTGATGTATTTTTCGCTTACAAGTTAAAGCGTCATTATCCAAAGAGAAGAATAGTACGAATTGAAAAGTGAATTGCCTACAGCTCGTGTCAAAAATAAAAACATTCCTCTCATGTTATTTCTCGTCACCTGGACATTTGTAAGTTAGAACAGCTGGTCTCGCAGATGCTTAAACTATGTACACAATATATATACAGTTATACCACAGTATTGTATTGTCTCGGTATGGCTACAATGCATTTCAGGTCAGGTAATAGAGCATCAAATGTATTAAATTCAAATATATCACCACTTCACGACAATCATGGTTTCATATGGGTACAATGTTATTAAAATAACATTCATACAATGCATGCAAGCTGAACTTAACAAATCATTTGGTTTAAAATTACAAGTCATCATTTCCATGAAAGTATCCAAATAAATTAGATCTTTATGTCAAAATAAACTTCAGGTTTGATTTAGTATTGTTTAATGTATGTCCTATCAACAGCTATACATGGTCATATGCTAGATGCATGCGTGTGGTGAGTTCATGCATAATTATTTTGTGTTTTGGGAGTCTGTGGTATGTTCATCAGTTTGTCTCCTTGTGATAGCGCAGGACTGATGCTGACTTTATAGTGTCAATTCACTGGAGCATACTGCTGAAGACACATCTTATTTTACGATCTAATCTCGTTATCTCACCATCTTCAATAGCCAAGGGTTCATAATTTAAATTTGTACTATTCAACCTTGGCAGATTTAGCCTTGTGTTTAATTTCCCTCCCCTGCAACCTAGCAGAGACACTTTACTAGCAAAACTTTAAACTTTCAAGTTTATTTTAGCACTGGTCGCCTATGTATTTTGAATGCATCTCGACTGTTATATCAATCAATTAATTTTCATTTAGATGGTGTCCCTGATAATTATTTCTTATATAATTTAAAATTTGTTTCTAGTGATACTCATACTCTCTGTTTTAAACTAGGAACACTTGCTATGTACATGTACTCTATGTATTTGTGCAGTTATGATTGATTGTCTTTCTTTTGATAATATTCCTGTGAGTTGTGTCCCTCACATGATTTCCTCACATTCTTTTCTGTTATACATGGAATATATAGTTTGTTACTTTGATAAGTTCCAAGTTTCCTTTTAGATAAAATATGTCATGTTTAGGTGGTTTTTGAGAATTAGTGGTTTTGCGAAATTTGCTTATTGTTTTGCAAAGTACCATTTTTTTTTATGTTTATTACATATATAGGGTGCTCCCATAGCTACCACTTTCTTTGAAATATAGATTTTCTTCCCGTTGTTTTTGGAAAAAAATATCCAGAAATTTTAATAGTTTTGAACTTTTGCTTAAAACTTACCATACTGATAATGTCAGAAAATTTCAGACATGCGAAACATATAATAATGTGTAATTCTTCTTGAATTTGGTGTACAGATAGATCTTGAATTGACAGATCTGTCAGATCAGCACAAATTACTTGAATTGGAGTCTACATGAAGAGTTATGTCCCTTTACTTACTTTTCAAGATTACATGATTCAAACAATTTTCTGCTTGAGTCATCGAATCTGTCAAAATCTGTCAAACCATAATTTAATTTACATACAATGTACATAGGATGGGGGGGACTAAAAGTTTGCCCCCTGAAGCTGAAGAATCGGGGATTTTCTTTCATGTCTACTACTTGGGGGACATTGAACAGACCAAAATAGATCTTCTGCCCCCATTGCAACACACTTGGGATCTTAAATATTTCCTTTCTGTCTTCACTGTTCTGCCTTTCTTTGTCGTGCCGCCTGAGAAGCATGGCGAACAATTAAGGATCACTCTGTCCGTTGTCGTTGGCGGCGGCAGTCACATTTAAGTTTCCCAGACTTTTTTTTCGCCACCATTTACCATATCAATTTGTAACTTTGTGTGTGGCTTAATCATCATAGATTACAGGTCAAGTTGGAACCACGTGCCAATGTTTTATTTTTTGCTGGAGTTACATGTATGCATGGCCCTTTCTTTGCACATTGGAAGTTCTCATAATTAACTGTGTGTCATACTTTGTTCGTTACCACTTGCCACTTTAATAGTATGTGGCTTTATCATAATGGATTACAGTAAGAGTACAAACCCTGTGTCAATATTTCATTTGTTGCTGGAGTTATGGCCCTTTGCAAATAAGAAATCTCATAATTGATGTTTTCACAGACTTTTTTTCACTACCACTTGCAACATCAATTTGTTACCTAATATGTGGCTTTGTCATAATGGATTACAGTTTAAGTTCGAACCTCGTGTTAATATTCCTTTTTTTGCTGGAGTTATGGCCCTTCGCACATAGGAAATTATCAAAATAAACTTGTTTTGGACTTATTTCGCTACCGCTTGCCATATCAATTTAACTTTGTTTGTGGCTTTATCAATAATAGATTACAGAGTTTGAACCATGTACATGTATTAAAATTACATTTTTGACTGGAGTTATGGCCCATTTGCACATAGGAAATTCTCATAATTAACTGTTTTCCATATTATTTGTAACTTAGTACATATACATGTATAATGGATTACAGTTTGAGTTAGAATCCAGTGTCAATGTTGTTGTTTTTCTGGAGTTATAGCCCTTTGCACATAGGACATTCTTATTAGTAATTATATTTTTTCCGTCAACACATGCACTTCCTTCGAATTGTAGTTTTCTTCTATAGGTGTCTCCTTGACACCCGTCCTCATATGACCCTGGCTGTTGCGAGGTCATAAATCACCTAATACAGAACATCCTTTAAAGTCCTTCTGTATGGCTTGATGATGTTTTCAAACCAATGGTCTGGAGCATTATTCGGTTAAGAAGACTGAATGCCGTTTAAAGAGGGTCCCTCTCATAATACCCTGGCTTCCTAGGGATCAAGTTTTCTGTCTGTCTGTCCTTCTATCTGTTTTTACCTCACCTGTCAAGGACAAGTGAGCTTTTACCCTGGTCCGGCGTCCCGTCCCGTCGCATCCCGATTCAATGTAAACACTTAGCAACGTACTTCATTTTTTGACAGTTTTTGGTCAAACTTTATACAAAGGTCAAGTATGAGTAAACTTCATAAATTGTTGTATTTCAGGGATCCAAGATCAAGGTTAAGGTCACACTTGCTATACACAGAAAATCATCAACTGATTCAATTTAAACACCTAGCAACTTCATTCTTTCACGGATTTTGGTCAAACTTAATACATAGGTCAAATATGGGTATACCCTTATGTTTCAGGGTTCCAAGGTCAAGGCAAAGGTCACTGTTGCTATATATAGAAAATCATCAACTGATTTAATTTAAACACTTAGCAACTTCATCAAATATGTTATGGAGATGGTGATAACATACAGAAAAAACATTAAAATCAACTTATCAACTTTAAGTGGTGTGCATACATGGACTTTATCCAGTGTAATAAAAGGTTTGTTTAAGCTTTTGGATAGCTTTTCAGCCTTTGATATCAAAGGTCAAGGTCACTTACTACAAATAGAACATCAGTTTCTGCGCTGTATTTCGAATTCTGTTGGACTGATTACACTCAGATTTTATCGTGTCCTTCATGGAAGAAAGTGCCTGCTTGGGATAACTTTTCAGGTCCAGTGGTCAAATGTCAATGGGTCACTATAAATAGAAAATCTGATTAATGCACTAATGTACAATATCTTGATTTCTATTGGGCTGATTACACTCTTGACTTTATACAGTGCTTCCTCAAAGAAAGTGCCTGCTTTGGATAACTTTCCAGGCCTGGGGGTTAGGTCTCTATCACTGTTACTATATGAATAGAAAATCAGTTTATAAAATGCACTACTTATATTTTGAGTTCTGTTGGGCTGATTACACTCAAGACTTTATCCAGTAATTTTATAAAAACAACAACACTTGCTTTCACTAGTGTTTGCAACATGTATACCTAACCACAGTTTCTTTTAAATCTTCAATAAACATAATTATGGAGAATAGTCACGGCGGCATTTAAAATAAATATATAAATCTTATTACCGGTTAGCTTGTAATAATAATAATAATAATAATATACAACATTTGATATAGCGCCCTATCTAGCTTACATAAGCCACTCTAAAGCGCTTTACAGCACATATATATACAATTTATACAGTCAATACAATTACAGACCCGTACACGTTCGCTGTTCCACCTTGGACGCAAACGGTACGAGGATCGAGGCACATAAGAATGATTTAAATTTTGCCATTTCGTTTGCATAATGGATGAGTGTGAAACAAACAGAAATGTATTGTGATTTATAAAGATAAAGGTCGATCAACTATTGGTACATGTAATATATCCATCACAGACCTGACGTACGCTAACAGATCAACGCGAGACACAGGTAATAATAAGTTATGGACAAAGTGTTTCCACCTGCTTACCGAATAAAAGACAAATATTGACAGTAAGTAAACTTGTTACGGGTTTTTTAACGAGAAACGTAATAATTAATAAGCCTAATAATAATAGAAAAATATTTAATTTCAGACTCCTGTGTTAAGGATCCAGTACCTCTTTTTCTATTTTTTTTATATCGTCTTTAATGCTTCCGTACACTTTCAGATTTTTCGTAGGATTTGGAGACCGATAACCGTTGTCAGATCATAAAAAAGTAGGTATATATACTGACATTTCTACAGGTACTTTAATGCTTCCGGAATCCTGGTACAGGAGAAACTATGACTGTCTGCCTGAGGGGGGTGTACTACAGTAGGTATAGAGGTCTGATGTCAGATAACATAGGGACTGAGACCAAGTCAAACTTCAATATATCTACAATATGTATTTCTCCGTTTGTACATGTCCTCCTTGATGCACAGGCGTGGATCAAGGAGGGTGTCGGCTAAGGGCGATAGCTTCCTGATCAAGGTCCAGGGGCAATTAGTCATGGTAGAGTAGAGCAAAGTAAAAGGGTGTGGGTAGGGGGAGGAGTTTATTTAATAGATACATTTATCACTGGGGGGGGGGTACATGTATATCTATGTGAGGATGCTCTTGTCTCTAGTTCCACATGGAAACGTTATGGCGTTGAGGGAAGATGATGACATTTTCCTGAAATTTTAAGTTAACGAGTCTCCATAATTAAGTAATTTTTCGTGAAACTGGTGATGGGGAATGGTAGCGCACACAAAATCAAGTGAAAATGTTTGCGTTTAAGTATACGTCTCTGACCGTTGTCAGACTTTTTATAGACAACACCACAATAGATGAGTGGCAAAACTACATAACATTTTGTTTGTCTGTGCTCAATACATGTAAGTGTAAGTGATACAATATTTCATAGTTTGTCATACATGTACGTAGCCTCATCGCCTGGTTCAAGTTCAAGTTCTTTATTACTTTGAGTCGTTCGACTCACCAGTTACAAAGTAACAAAAAATGTGATATTAACTGTCCAAAATACCATTACACAACATTACGCACACTCACAACACAATTACAAGTGAAACTATACCTATTTATAATAATTAGGTTCCTCACGAATTTGCAAATTTTATATATTTCCCTAAGTTCGTTATTTTTTGGTATTTTTCACACTCAATAATCCTTTCAATTTAAATATGCTTGGCTTTTTAATATAATAAGTTTTCAAAACAATTGCTCGCAAATCAGAATGACATGATCTTCAACATCATCTAAATTACAAACATTACACACTCGACGATTCAATGTTTTGATATCGCCCTTTTCGTATTTTAAGTTATGAGGAGATTTTTTTTTATTTCTTTCAGATATTCTTTTTATATGGGTTTACGCAGGTAGTTTTGTAGATCAAAATGATCGGAAATAAATCTATAAAAAAATGCTTTTGAAAATATTTTAGTTTTTTCTGCACATTCTTCTCTAAAAATATCAATACATCTTTCTTTAATTAATTAATAAATCATGTTGTCGTTTATATAATATTTCCAAATATAACCTAGGCCAGGTAATTAGTTGGTTGGTTGGTTGACGGGTTTCGCGCCTACATGATTCCGCCCTTACGGGTTTCATCTCACTGACGGAATCAGAGTTCTGTCGACGTTAGGCCAGGTTAATCCCAGCCTCTGATATATACTGTCCACTGGGTAACTTGCTAAAGGCGCTAAGTGGTACTAATTGGTCAGCTGTAAAAGGTCAATCATCTTTTTCATTGAATCATATAAGTTCATAGGTACACTAGCCCGGAACCGCTTGACTGATTTTTGACACCTTTATAATTACAACACACAGATAGGGCACTCCGTTAACAAACTTACTATAGACAGAGACGTATTGTAATATATACGTCTCTGCTATAGACATCAAGGAATCACACTCTATTTTCTCAGGAACTCAGTCACATGTTGACAATAAAGTTATCTTCATAATGTTTTTTTTTTTAATGATTACTGAAAAATATCATCATTTTCAATAATCTTATATGAAAAGTTTGTTACGTATTAGGGTTAGTATTCAACCTTGCTCGCTGATAACAGAACTCATGATAGATTATTTAAAAAAAAAAGATTAGTTTTAAAACAAATCATCTACGTGAAAAGTTAAATATCCTAATAAGGGACATTTTTTTTTTTATTAAATTAGGAATTCCAAGTTAAATATTAGTTTACCTTGGTTAAGGCACTGTTGTGAAATGAAATTGTGCCTGGGGCTATCATTTCCTGATCGAGGGACAACCAAAGAATCTTACCTGTAGGTTTTTACCTTGAACTGATTTACCTTATACAGCTGTACGTGATGCCTTGAAATCACATAATGTGACCTTGATCAGGTACAGCACATCAGAATCTAATGTGACCACAGGTGAATGTTCAATGCATTATCACTGCCTAGATTCTCAGGTATATAGATACCATTGAAAGAAATGTATCAGTCAGCGGGTGATCATGTTGCCCTAAAAACCTTTATAACGGACACTAAAGTTGTTTATACCTAAAACAAGGGACAGGTCACTACCACATGGCCAGCTGTATGCCCGTTATTTAAATTACCCATAAGGCCTAGCTGCTGGTGTGGGGAACACACAATAGGCCCATTGGGGGAGGGCTGTTACGTCCATGTATGTGTAAACCGTCATTTTTGTGGATTTTTTTTTCTGGTGAAGTCAACCTAGGCATCCGTTCTTGTATAACCCTGCCTGTTGCGAAGACATTAAACCCCAAAGAAACTAATCAAAATCTGAGTTGGCATATATGTTATATGATCCTGGCTGTTTAAAGAACGGCACAAAGAGTTGATATGCTGCCATGTTATTTGAACCATGTTATTCTGAACGTCAGCTAACCGATGACACCATTGGAATCAAAGTGTATATGCGAGAGAAATCTAATTGCATATATCCTTTTACCAATTCTAGTAAATGATCATAGAAACGAATCTATTTCCTTTCTAATTAAGAAACCTTAATACATCAAGATGCGTCCAAACAGCTACGGAATCCTGTTTCATTGATTGGATGTACTAAACGACATACTGGTTAATTTGAAGCCAATAATAAAAGCAACCGTGACAACATCAAAGCAAAGAAAGCTTCATCCTTTCTGTGTACGATAAAAATAAATACTGTAAAAACAGCTTGATCAAACACAAAAAGCATTGTTGATAAAGACAGTTCTTTGAAAAAAGTGTATGCTATATTCGATTAAAATTCCTATTATCACATGCTATCTATCTCGCTTTTGTTTGTTTGTTTGTTTGATTTTGTTTAACGTCCTATTAACAGCTAAGGTCATTTAAGGACGGCCTCCCCTGTGTGCAAGATGCATGCGTGTAGTGTATGCGTGACCCTTGACCCTTGACAATGCCTCACTTTGGGCCATTCGTTGAGCGTTCGCCCCTGTGAGGAAGGCTTTGGGTTCTGTCCCCTGGCCGAGACATACCAAAGTCTTTAACAATGGTAGTTTCTACTCCTGCTTAACGCTCAGCAAGTTAGGAGTGGGACGACTGGTTCGCCCGTTGTCAGTATAATGTGACCGGGTGGGGCGGCCTGCTGGGTGTCTTCGGCAGTATGTTTCAGTGGGGTAGCACTATAAAGTCGGCATCAGTTCCGCGCTATCACAAGGAGACAAACACGAACATATCGCAGCCTCCCAAAATCTATCTCGCCCTTCAACACACAAAATCAAATGATGTACCAAAGTCAATTATCTACTACGATCCCCTAACTGTTCCACAGTCTTGGCATCAAAAATTACCATTATCATTACATGCTTAAGGCGCATCAATACAGGATAGGTCATTGGGCCAACAAATGATTTATACACAAAAAATGCAAAATTATTCATCAAACAAACTTTAAGGTAAAAGACAAACGTCAACTTGAATATTGAAAGTTGTTATGATGCTCATATTTCTATAAAAGGGCTTTCAGATATCCAACAGACATTGATTATTTTTCGAAAACAAATTTAAGACATTTAACGTTATTATAGAAATTCTCTCGAGTTGACTGGAGGTTGTCACAATCTAATAGCAAGTGTTTAACTGTCAGTGTTTTCTTACACGCTATGCATTGATTGATTTGGTTGGTTTGTTATTGTTTAACGTCATATCAACAGCTATGGTCATTTAAGGAGGGCCTCCCCTGTGTGTAAGATGCATGCGTGCTACCTCACTGAAACATACTGCGGAATACACCAAGCGGAACACCCCATCCGGTCACATTATACTTACATAGGGCGAACCAGTCCTCCCACTCCTAGACGACTAAATTTGGGATCTTATCTTTTCTTTTCTTTCTTAACAACCTCTTCCTAATGTCTCCCTTGATAATGCCTCGTTTTGGCCTTTAGTTCATTTCTACTTATAGTCTGGCCAGTAAAGACGTGAGTACTATTTGTGGACTTTTGATGAATTATTAATTTGTCTATTTTTGCTGTTGTTTCTGTTAAAGGTAAGTGAATTGTTTTGAAATGTTATCGTTCTTTTCCCTTTCAGTCTCGGGTATTTTTAATGGTTATTTTTAACTGATATCTTTGCTGTTGCTGTGTGAATTGTTTTGAAACGTATCAACGTTGAAATAAAATGATAGAAATCTTGTGTTGTTGTTTTTCTACATTCGTTAAGGCTTCTTTTCCCCTTAGATTTAAGAGGAGAAGAACTTTAGTGATTAAGTCTCGATATTTTGACGGCAGTTTTTCCCAATCCATTTTTGGTCTAAAACAAAACTCTAAGCCAATTTCTTACTCAAATATTTTATTCATTCATAAAGCCAATCAAAATCACATGCACAGTTTATAAAGAATCAATACAATGCTAAGCTTATCAATGATATTATTCGATACTCATCATTGAACAAATAATTAAATTATATACTATCAATGTTTTTATCATTAAACAATATACAATCAGTCTTTTGGAAATGAAATGTTTTTCAAAATCGTTAAATAAATGTCTATTTTTCATCATATGTTCACGCTTAATGAGATGAAAGAGCTGATACACATGTATGGCGCTAATTCGTTTTTTGGAGTCATTCTGTTTTTGGAGTCATTTTGTTTGGATTTTTTTTCTATTTTTTTTTTTTCAACGTGAATGTAGTATTTGTTTTAGTTTTATTCATATTTTGCAAACAAATAAAGCATTTGTTACTAATCAATCGATATCTTAACGAAAATATGGACAGTTTTCATAAATTTTTAGGTCACCTGAGATAAAGTAACCTATTGCGATCGCCTTTTGTCCGGCGTCGTCCTTCGTGCGTCCGTTAACAATTTACATTTTCGACTTCTTCTCCAAAACCCCTAAACCAAATCTATTGAAATTTTGCAACCTTCCATGGCCAAAGGTCAACAAAAATAGTGGCTGACTTGGTCCGCAGTCCCCAGGGGCCTGAGGGGCGGGGCCAAAAAGGGTCAAATTGACTAAAATTTCAAAATTCTTCTTCTCAAGACTCTCTAAAATATAAGATAAAATAAGATAAGATATGGTAAAATCAAATACTCTTCATAGATGAAAGGGTCTTAAGGTGCTTTACCAAAATTGTCAATTTCATTACCCTAGGGTATCACGTTTCCCACTGGGGAGGGGGTAAACTTTACTATAGTTTATATAGAGAAATCACATTTTGGACCAACGTTTGTTTAATTTCAATTGGAAGTAATCCAATTTGGGTTGGCATTATCAGTATTGGATAGCAGTTTTATGGTATGCACATATCAGCTCTTATTGACCCCCCAGGGGCTGATGGGTTGGGCCAAAAGGTTTGAATTGACTGAAATTTCAAAATCTTCTTCTCAAGACTCAGATATGGTAGAATCAAATACTCTTCATATATAGATGGAAGAGTTTTAAAGTGCTCTGCCAAAATTGTGAATTTTATGACCCTAGGGTCTTACGTTTCCTCCTGGGGAGGGGGTAAACTTTACTATAGTTTATATAGAGAAATCACATTTTGGACCAACGTTTGTTTAATTTCAATTGGAAGTAATCCAATTTGGGTTAGCATTATCAGTATTGGATAGCAGTTTGATGGTATGCACATATCAGCTCTTACTGACCCCTAGGGCCTGATGGGTGGGGTCAAAAAGGGTTGAATTGACTGAAATTTCAAAATCTTCTTCTCAAGACCCAGATATGGTAGAATCAAAACTCTTCATATATAGATGGAAGGGTTTTAAGGTGGTCTGCCAAAATTGTGAATTTTATGACCCTAGGGTCTCACGTTTCATCCTGGGGAGGGGGTAAACTTTACTATAGTTTATATAGAGCAATCACATTTAGGACCAACATTTGTTTAATTTCCATTGGAAGTAATTCAATTTGGGTTATCATTATCAGTATTGGATAGCAGTTTGATGGAGTGCACATATCAGCCCTGACTAGCCCCCAGGGGCTGATGGGTGGGGCCAAAAAGGGTCGAATTGACTGAAATTTCAATATCTTCTTCTCAAGACTCAGATATGAAAGAATCAAATACTCTTCATCGATGGAAGGTTCTTAAGATGTTAAATCAAAATGTGAAATTTATGACTCTGGGGTCTCACGTTTTCTCCTGGGGAGGGAGTGAACATTATTATAGTTTATATAGAGAAATGACATTTTGGACCAACATTTGTTTAATTTCCATTGAAAGTAATTCAATTTGGGTTATCATTATCAGTAATGGATAGCAGTTTGATGGTATGCACATATCAGCCCTTACTGACCCGAGGGGCTGATGGGTGGGGCCAAAAGGGGTTGAATTGACTGAAATTTCAAAATCTTCTTCTCAAGACCCAGATATGGTAGAATCAAATACTCTTCATATATAGATGGAAGGGTTTCTAATTTCCATTGGAAGTAATTTAATTTGGGTTAAACAAAAGTGTACAAATCACATAATTATCTTGGTTACGACTTTCGTAAGATCTTCATTAATTCTACGGAGGGTGGAATTTCAGGTTCAAATCATTTGCGTTTGGCAAGGAACCGTTACCTGAATTAAATGTCACAGTGGTTAAATTTGTTGAAAACATAAAAGCGGGTTCCTAACTATCAAAATTCCGAATTTGATCATATGTCACCAGTACCATTCTCAGAGGAAGACAAATCAAATTTTGTCATTTCAATTACATGGATTCGGTGTCAAGGTCAAAGAATCAAATGCAAATTAACTTTAAATGAACTCTTCTCAATACAAAAATTACACCATTTAAATATATTTCACCTTTGACCACTTTTACAATTAGTGTGAGATTAACACCAGGTGAGCGATGCAGTCATACCGACTCCTGTTTGTTAACTTTATTGACAGTATGTATTAGCATAAAGATACTCCAATTGAAACATGTTATTCAAGACAAAGTACACTTTTGTTTGTGAGGTAGTGTGGACGACGGCATGAGCTGTATTGAGTTCGTTGTTCTCCCTCTTGTGGAGACCATCGCCATATGACCTTAATGTCTACGCAAAACTCTTACTTTGATATCAGAAGGGAACCACTTTATGTCAGTAAAGACATAATGATTGACGAGGGAACATTCGTTAGCACAGCTATAAATCCTTGCGATGCTATCACTTCGATGGTTCACACGCTAATACAGCTGCTGTCCCTACGGAATTAACTAGATATCAGCGAGGTGTGGAAAAACAAAATACTGATATATAACGAAGTGATCGATGTGGGACATAAAAAGCGATGTTAAACAGGGTGATACAATTAGTCGACAATATGAAACTCTTGGGTGTGCTTGATATATTTTATTGTTTTGTACATACTTTTAAATAATTTAACGCAAAGCCTTTTTATTTTCATTATATTGGTAACTCTAAATGGTCTTGTCAATATGAAAACATAACTAAGTTGAAATTGTATTGATACTTCAGGTTGGTAAGTATGGGTTATGCAAAGATTCCTGTAACACAACCAATAAATGTTTCTATGTGACGTTTAGATGACTAGTACATTATGTACTCTATCACTTTCATCTGACCAGTGTAGAGTATGAACACAAAGACGTAAATTGTGTACGTCTATAAATCGATGTCAATTCGGATGCGCTGTATGCGTACGTACAATGAGTTGTTATATGTGTAGAGAAATATTCAGTTGTGCTTTGTTTAATACTTGGTCATGGATGAACGTGATTTTATGAGCCCCCTCATCTAGATTTAGAACTGGCCCACTACGGCGTATCCAGATGACGTGAACAGATTGCTGTCCCTGCAGGTAGGGCGTAAGAATTGTACCTGCTACCCCCATGGCATGATCGTAAGAGGCGACTAAATTTGGAATATTATCTTTTTTCTTCTTTCTAAACAACTTTCTTCTTCCTAATATCTCCCTTAACAATTTCTCACCTTTGGCGTTTAGTTGAGCGTTCGCCCCTGTGAGGAAGGCTCTGGGTTCTGTCCCCTGGCCGAGACATACCAGGGTTTGTATGTCCCGGCCATTGCCTTCATCACCTGGGCGAACGTTCAACGTTAAAGCCTAAAGTGAGGTGTAACCAAGCAAGGCGAAATGAAATAAATAAAAGGTAGTTAGAAATAAAAATAATTATAGTTCAGATCCCAAATATTGCAATGGGTGCAGCAGATTTATTTTGGTCACTTTATGTCCCCAAATGAAGGGCACACAAGTGCATGCAAATCCTCAATTGATCATATGAAGACGGGTGCCTAGGTAGTCACCACCACAAACAGCAAAGTAGTTAGAAAAGAAAGAAGGCAGGAAAGAAACGACACAAAAAGATCCAAAGTGTTGTAATGGTGAACGAAGATCAAGTTTTGTCTCTTCCATGCCACCTTCGTAGAAGACACTGACGAAACCCCCCAAATATTTAAGGGCTCCCAAATTAGTCGCCTCTATGGTCCATGCAATGGGATTCAGCAGAGCTTTTTTTTTTTTCAAAAATGCACAGGTTGTCTGGTCAATGAATCATATGTAGACTTTTAGATACCATCTTCCCCTTTTTCCAGCGACTGCAGAGTCATTTCATGTTACTTTCTCTTCATTACATTCATTATCATCATCCAAATTATTCAGCAAGTATAAATCTACTTTACGTATGCGTCATGTTTAACAAAGTCATGCTTACTTTTTGGAAATACATTCTTGTTTAACATAACTGATACACATCTGCCGTGGAGCGTATTGGGCTTGCCATAATTAAATTTGAATGTTAACTTGGAAGTTTACTCGTGTCGCATTCAGATTGCGACTTCCTTTTTAACTGAATCCACTTCAGTGCTCTGGTTTCACCTAAAGGCTAGCTGATTTATTATTTTAGATGTGTCGAACAGTGAATGTAAACTTTTTTGAGGAACCTCCTGTGTCACAGGAAATACTTTGCAACATCTCAAGAGAGTGTGTAACTCCTGAGTTTCTGTTTCCCATGTCCATAGAAGCCAGATATCGTCTCACATCCACTGTGGATATGTAATAGGTACGTTTGATAGCAAGTGTACACTTTCTTTCAAACGGAAAGATGTAGCGACAATATATAAAATAGGACATAATGTACAATTGACCCGACTATCTGCTCAGAAGCGTACTATTTTACAATGATGGGCAACAAGATCCTTAATTTACAACACACTTAATCTGAGCAGGTTATTGCCTTTTTGATGTTAGCCATGTACTTACAAGTCTCAGGTAAACAATTTACTTTTCAACGTCATCATATTCAAACCTTATAAATGCTTTGGAAAAGTTTGAAACCTTACGTTCATTGTTTTTTACCCATTGTTTAAACAAAATGAACGTTTTCTTCTTCACTTGATTTAAAATATAAATACAATATCCTGGATTAATGTTGACCTATTGCTATTCTCATATAACGTCTTTCCTAGACCAAACGGACATATGATAACAATTTAGCTGTCTTTATTTCCCCCAATACCTCCATGGATGGATTTTCCGGATGTAGGCTTCCAACGAATCGATGCCAGGCAAAATGAAGTGAAGGCGGAATCGTTTCAGACGGACATTTATGGCATTGGACTCCGTGGCAGGCATTGTAAAACATCATATTCTGGAAATACTCCTACGCTATCGGAAATGGCGAATGCCACGTGGCACAAACACTTTTTTGTTTTGTTTTTATAAATAATTTCTCGCAAAAGTAGGCGGAGACTTTAAAAATAGACATCTTTAGCGTTCACATTGCGCATACAATACTAATATTTTTAGTCTTTTTTATCCTTCTTACGTCTGATGAGATTCTTTTTGACGTTTTAGGGCCAAAATATTATTTTGTCATTCGGTCTTAACAAACAATCACTTTAAAACAGGCTATTTACATGGGCTTAACATTTGGAGATTATGAACCAAAATTAGAAAACTTAACTTACAGGGATTCCTATTTAGCGATCTAGCAATGTAAACAAACTAAATTTTCCCGGTTCCTCAGCGCAAAGACGGGTACTCGGCACGTAAAGTGTCAAATACTTATGTGAATAGGTTTTATTATAGGATGCGTGTTTTGTTAAACAAAAAATCAACAAAACTACCAAATGTGCGATAAAGTCCTGTTATACGGTACATGCAGATATCTTAGCTGCTGTTATAACGGTTTCGTTGTCCATGGATGCTTATTAATAATTCAGAAATATAATAGTGTAGAAACGAGACTAACAGTGTTACACGCTAACAATTAGAGAATTATGGAACGAAATTGGAAAAATAGGTTTATCAAATGACCAGTTTTAGTTTTGTTTTTGTATTGTATTGTTATTGCTATTTTAGGGCCAACAATACTGTAAAAGAGACAATCATGAAAATAAACACATCAAACCAAAACGTAATAGCTTATAATATGTAAACGATTAAAGAAATACATCAATATCGAACGAATTGGCTGCAAAATATATAACATTTTTAATAGATTGTAAATAGTCATATATTTATTGCACAGAAACCGTATCGAATAATCCTTTCATAGACGGTACATCATAAAATCGGTCAGTCTTCCTTACGCAAAATTTAACCATGTGTGATGTAGGTATGGCCTACATGTATATGTATGCACAGTCGCGAGAGGACAATTTCCTCTCTCCGGTCTGCTCTACTTGCTGCACATGAACCAACATTAGGTTGAATTACAAATAATTTGTTTAATTCTTCAGCCCAAGCGTGAACATTTTAATATCGCATCATATTTTATAATGTACCATAAGCCTATATAATATCTGATATATTTTAAGCGTGTACATTTTAATATTTCATTATTTTTAAGAGGGTCTCATAGGCCAACAACTATGGCCGGATGTTAATACATCATGAACTATAATTAGAAAAGAAAATATTCTAAATTTGCATTTGAAAATGTCATTCTTTTACTATGTATTAACATGTGACACTAATAAAATAAATTGTGTATTGTAGTGTATCAAAAATGATATCGACTGATTGCTTTGACATAATTTCTGTATTATCGTTATACGTATTTAAGCATTGATCAAGTTGATGTGCAGGTTAAATAAATTGCTTCCGACGCTATTGAGTCAATGGTACACACCCTTATACTAGTGACGTGTTTAGGGTTCTACAATGCCTTAACGCAGATCTTTTATTGCTGTAAGATTGGAAGAAATTTTGTTTTGTGTTTGTTTATCCTTGCAAGAGCCTATATGCGATTAACGTCTTATTAACAGTACTAGAGGAAACGTATGTTGTTGAAATCGCCGCCTTTCGATAGCACGGATCTGGAGTAAACTTAGACTTGCACATTCCGGTTCAATACTTTTTCAGAGTATATTTAACGATTTCCTTCACATACAATTGTATACTAACGGCGCTAAGGTCGAAGAGAAGCTGCAGCAGAATGCTGTGTCGGCATCATATCTTCTTCCTGTTTTCCTTTAGATGAAATCGTAAAGACTGTAATACAAAAAAGCAATAGTTTGTTCTGACTCGTTATCACAGCTACAAAGTATTAAAAATCGGAACTTTAACAACATTCTAAATCAAAATATCGCTTTTTGTATTAACATGATTTTAGTGTTCTGCAACCTGATAATCATATGGATACCCGATCATGTCGGAATAAGTGGCAATGAGAAATTAGATAGGGTTTCCAAGGCAACTCTTAACCTACATCAAATAGATATTTAGATATCTTATAGCGATTTTAAATCTTTAATCGCGAATTTTATTAAAACGAATTTTCAAAAAAGCTTGTCCAAAAAAATAAACAACAAATTATTGCAATTCAATCTAGCTACACCTACATCACACATAGTTACATTTTACATAAAGAGCAACCTTATTGTCATGCATGTGATCAGCCGTTTGTAATAAAGACTTGAAAATTAAGAGACAGTTCTATTTAAATTAATTAGTGTTTATAGATTTGTTCATTGCTGATATATACATTTTAGAAAATGATTACATTCAGAACAGAGAAAAAAGAATGTTAAAACTATACAATCTTCTCACTCTCTGCTAAGTGTTCATTATTTCTAGGTAAGAGATGGACTAGTTGGCTTGGTGTCAGGATAATGTGACCGATTGAAGTATCGTGTCAATGTGTTTGGTTTGGTTTAGTATTGTTTAACGTCCTATCAACAGCTGTTTATTTAAGGACGGCCTCTCATGTGTGCAAGATGTATGCGTGTAGTGAATGCGTGTGTGTTTTTGGAGGCTGTGAAATATTCGTGTTTGTCTCCTTGTGATAGCGCAGAACCGATGCCGACTTTATAGTGCTACCTCACTGAAACATACTACCAAAGACACCAAGCAGGACACCCCATCCGATCACATTATACTGACAACGGGCGAACCAGTCGTCCACACTCCTAAATTGCTGAGCGTTAAGCAGGAGTAGAAACTACCATTTTACAGACTCTGGTATGTCCCGACCAGGGAACAGAACCCAAAGCCTTCCTCACGAACGCTCACCAAATGAGCATTGTGAGGCATTGTCAAGGGAGACATTAGGAAGAAAAAAGTTGTTTAGAAAGAAGAGAAAAGATAATATCCCAATTATAGTCGCCTATTACGATCAAGCAATTGGGGTAGCAATTCGTACGCCCTACCTGCAGGGACTTAGACTCCGCCTGTTCCAGTCTACTCCGATGTAATGCTGATTTTGTCGGCATTGCTAGAATTGTTGAATGCTAGCTGCAAGCGCCTTAATGGCATCACCGGCTGTATGCTCCCCAGAGAGTTTGGAAAGAAATTGGAAGGTTGCAAAGGCCCAATAACCACGCATAATAATTTGTGAACTGCTTTGAGACGACCGACGACCTATGCGTTGATAAAGCGATATATTATAACTTTGAATTATTATTATTATTTTAACGTTTTAACATTTTCACGCACAGGTGGGGAAAGGCAATGGATTCTCCCCACTGTCCAGGACATACCAAAGCCCTAACATTGTAGCTATAATTTTCTGTTTAAACTAAACAAAACTTACTTTCAGCATTCAAGGAATCGCAGTACAAACGCCAAATCCTTTGAACCATAAAGAAGGCAATTTATCTCAACGAGCCACCATCACCACAGGAATACATCACACAGCGGCACAGGTTTTTAAAGCATGCATCCTCCTTAAAGTACCATGAACCGTACAAACCAAACAAACGGTATTTCGATGATGAAAACTGCAAAGAAGACCGCATACTGTAATGATATCCGTAACGCAAATAAAACTCTGTTAATTATACAATGGACTTTGCATGTCTTGATTACTGTTCTTTAATGATTTCGACCATGCAATGGAATTCTTTGAAACTCCCGTTGTGCATCTTTATCGAAAAAGCACGGTTATAGTATAAAAAAAATCCTTCCAACTCGGAATTGATATGTCTCTAAATTTTGAATAAAACACGGATGAGTTCGTGCAGGGAATTTTGGTCCCTTCAATGTCCCCTTACAGAAAGTACAGAAGAAAAAATACACTACTCTGCAGGGATTACAGCAAGTCATTTCTTTCCCCGAACCCGCATGGGTTCAAAAGGCGGTTAAAAGTGGAGTAAAATATAAAGATACCAAGTATTGCAAAGGGTGCAGTAGATTTATTTTGGTTTGTGTCCCAATGTGATTCGCACAAGCAAATATATCAATTTAATAAATGCTGTTTCCGATATTTCCGAAAATCCATTATATCATATCTCGAGCAATAAACATAATAAGAGCGTAGCTCTTTAACGGTAACACATGCGTGCGTAAACAGAGTTGCTTCCCATTGCTACACATTGCCTTTATTTTTTATTTTCGTCCGGAATATACATATACATATACATTCTGAGAGAAAAAATCCATCACATACAATGTTGATACTAACATGCATGAAACCTCGTTCAGAGATTATCATACCATGACGTCAGAAACACGTCCTTCTCCATCGGCCTTTATCGGTTATTTCCGGAAGGATGAAAAACAACTGGAAAACCTTGGAAGTGATGTCCGTTATATAAATTCATGTCCTTGTCAGTGCTTTATAGTGATATTTCACTGACATAACAAGCCGTAGGCACCCAGCACAGAATTTCGGGCTTTCCCGAACAATTCAAATCAAACTTGACATTTGGAACGGACTATGAATATGGGGCACACCTGAAGGGTGACTTTGACTACCGTTTCATATTTTCGTTGTGTACATTCATTTGCTTCATAGCAAGCTCGAAAATAACGAACGTTTATACACAACGATCATTTTATGTTATACAGTAGTTGGGATCTTTATATTTTTTTAACTTTTTACTATCTTTTATTTCATAAGACCTTGCCTATGACATACCAAAATCGTTAAAAATGATTGTTGTTATTCCCTGCTTAACGTTCAGCATTAAGTGTTATGGCTACAAATGGTTTCAAACACTTTATGATTGAATGCGCTGATTTCATACAAAACGTGACATATTTTATAATGTGCCCTCTATGAAACGTTTTTTTTTATACACTCAATCTATGATTATTTACATTCAATTAATCTCTTTAATAGGATCTGATAATATTTTATAAACAATTCGTTTGCTATTGATACATTTTGACATCTTTGCACATTTTTTAATTATTTTTTTCTGGAATTTTTAATGTATTCATTTATTTGGTGAATTTCTATTTTTTACATTGTTATTTGGCCCTAAATGACTCCCATTGTCGATGTGCCGTTATACAATACAAAACAGACAAACATCACCCATTGTTAGTATTATGCATCCTCGATATCCAGGCATTACTCTCTCTACACCCCTGGAATATGTTGTAGCAAAAATGAAGGCACGCAGCTTGTTATTTGATTGGTGTCAGGTAAAACAAACTGACCAATCACTATTCTGATACTTGTCCTTTGAAGATTACAAAGGAGCGACACCCGACTTCAAAGCCTGTCATTTTTAACCGCTACGCGAACGCGAGATTCTGTTGATGTAAATCAAAGGACCAAACTACTCTTCTTGTCTCATCCATATGGTTTTACACACTGAGCCTTCAATTTTGTTATAACATATTCCAGGGCTGTAGAGAGAAAAGTGAGCGTAATTCCTGGATATCGAGGATGGTATTATGTGACCGGGCGGCGGGGCGGAATGCTGTGTTGGGGTGCCTTTGGAATGGTATTTCAGTGAGATAGGACTATAAAATCGGCAAAAGATCCGCTCTATCACAAAGATGGTTTGGTTTGATTTATTTTGATTAACGTTCTATTAACAGTATATCCTGTCTCCGGCACACATCAACCCTGCACGTGAGTGATCGGGAAAAGAATACACCTGCTGTTACCAGAGACATGTATCGTATAAGGCGACTAATGAGGTAACCCCCAGCAAATTTGGGTATTTGGTTTGGTGTCCTCTATTTGGGGACACAAAAGCGAACAAAATAAATCTGCTGCGCCCATTGCAATATGTGGGTTCTTTATCTTCATTCTACTTCTAACTACCTTTTATTTCCTAGCGCCTTGCTTGGCAACGCCTCACTTTTGGCTTGAATGTTGAGCGTTCGCCCAGATGTGGAAGGCGATGTTTTTTCCCCAGGCCGGGACATGCCAGGGTTCTTCAAGTCGGCATTAAAACCCACGAGGAGGCAAGCACACCAACAGACCTGTCTCCTGCATACACACACGGAAGCACAGATACACAACACACATAGAGGCACGTCCTTAACTGACTAAAGCTGTTAATAGGACGTTAAACAAAATAAAAAACAAAACAATCCAGCACACATACACTCATGCACGCTTACACAACACGCATGGAGGCACGTTCTTAAATGACATCAGCTGTTAATAGGACGATAAACAATGTTACACCAAACCAAACCTATGAAATTCGGAACGATTATTTCTATGCAAGTTAATATTTTATAAGTCATAACGAATATATGAATACATGTACGTGTCAAGTTCAGAATGTTTTCTCCATTCACCACATTTCAGAAATAGTCCTCATCTTACTAGAAATACTAAGCAAGGATAAACACTCTTCCAAATAAATGTGTTGAGGCATATCCCTAACAATGCAATGGATATATAAAGAGAGGAACGGAGATATATAAATGTAAGAGAGAGAGAGATCCAAAGTGTTGCCTTGTGGGTTTGGAATCAATTCGGTAGCTATGCTGTTTCCATACTGTGACATTTCAGTGTGGATTGTACTATAAAACATCACGATATTTTGACGCTCGGTAGTTTCACATTACAAAAAATGACTAGCCGACAAAAGAAGAGAATCACTTTATCCTGTAGGTTTAACTGTTGTCTAGCTTTCTACTTGGGCTGAAATTGATCCAGTAGCGTCATCTAAGGGTCAATTCTCTATCGCGTTACCTTATCACTACGGAAATTGGGAATACACTGTAATCAGAGGCGCTTAACATCTGGAATGATATGAAGACGACGTGATGGCCACTATTTGCAACGCTAATCTGATGAGGTCTTTTTGTGCTCTACTCTTGATTCACAATCACAATACACCGGCGGCATCAACCCCTACTCTATCATCTTAAATGGGACGCAATACGATTACCCGCATCTTTTGAAAGTGCAAGATGACCATTGCTCTGTTATTTATTGCTTTTATACGGCGTTTTGTCTATCGAGATCGGGGAAGAAACGTTATTCATGTAGGGTTTTCACAACGGAAAATTATTTTGGTTAACTTACGTACGTATAAAATTCAAGCATTATGTCTGTTCTACCTCATTTTACTATATATAGACAGATTTTAGTCGTCATCAAGATCTCATTAGGAAACATATTTCTTTTGTGAATATGAGAGTCGCTGTTTGTTGTTATGCTTATTTGATATACCTTGTATTCATAAAACAAAATATTTGGCAAATAATTGATATGTATTAGCATTATTATTATTATCAATGCTTAACGGCCCATCAACACAGGACAAGTCATAAGGGCCAACAAATGGTAGACAAAAACTAATTCTGAATCAAATTTTAAAGGTGTGAAAAAGGAAAAAACCAAAGAGGAAGATAAAAAAGAGAAAGGACAAAGGGAAAGAAAAAAAGGAGGGATGTAACAAATAACAGTAATTACATTTTCGCCACCTTCATTTACGACAACACCTGCTTACGAATCATTTCCATTTAGCTCGTGTCTCTAGTCAATTACAGTACCAAATTATCAAATTTTGATGGATGATACCGCAGCTATTACAGAATTGATCGATTGGAAAGGGAAATGGCTATTTGATATGATGGAGATTATTTAGCAATTAAATATTCATAGGGCATTGCTTAATATCAGTCTTGTTTTTTCAAATATGAATGATCAATTAGTCAGGATTTTCAACGATTCATATGATTTTGTTTCTGTCTGTATCAGATAACTTTATTCCATCCGAATTCGGACCGATTGGCTTTGTTTCCTATACAGAGTCTGATCACGTTATCGTAAATACATCGACAGTGATCACATTCTATGACACTTAAGCCAGATTTGTCGCCCTTTTGTGGTAAAGTAATGCATAGCTAGTAATGTTATTCATACATTTTATATCCTTTGTTGACCATATCCAAACCGCTTACGACACCTTTTTGATGAATTTAATCAAGGAAATATTGGTATACTTCGCCTTCCGCTTTGTCTGGCAATCAATATGTAAATCAATAAATTCGACCCCCTGCAGGTCAGGGGAAGAACAGAACTGATGAACCCACACTGAATGATGCACATAGGGCACATACGCTATTTGTTAGGTGTTTTACGTCCTTCGCAGTAACCATGGCTTATGAGGACGGGTGTCTAGGAAAACACTACCAAAACGGAAATAAATTTTAAAAATAAGACAGAAAAGATAGGAAACGAAACAAACAATGCAAAGTATAATATAACAAAATATTGGTCTCGTCAATTCCCCTTCCTAGAAGACATTAACGTGCCTTAACATGTGTAAAGTATGCGTGTGTGCAGGGGCAGTGTAGTTTGCTTCTTGTGATAATACTAGCGCGGATTTGACGCTGACGCAAATGGTACCTCAGTGCGGAAAGCGAGTAAACCAGTTGTTGCTATATTGTCCTTAATGCTAAATGTAAAGCAGGGAATAACAACTACCATTTTAATGGACACCTGTGACCCGGACTAGGGACAAAACTAATTGCCGAGCGTTCGTCGGTCCTCGTTTAGTCTGCTTAAAAACGATAGTTATGGCCGTTATTCCGTTATCTGCCATTGTATCCACGATGCGTTCAAACATGGCCATAAGACAACACCGTGGAGGAGAGATCTTTATCTCATAACTTAGCATAGAACATACATATTTTATTCATACGCACTTGCTTCGGCAACAGGATCAGCCTTTTAACATTCATATGACTAATAGAATCTCCCCCTACCTTGAGGGTGTGACAGAGAAATCTCCAACCCGAGGGGTGATGTTTTTTGATTGTCTAACCCGAGGCTCTGCCGAGGGTTAGACAACCAAAACAATCACCCTTTGGGTTGGAGATTTCACTGTTACAACCTCAAGGTAGGGGATGATCATTTTGTCTCCTTTCCTTTATTTCAGTCACAGCTCCACCGACAGTAGTCTGCCGTGTTAGTAAACAAAAACACATGTGGTGTATGCATATCGTCATTCACTTTTGATGACGTTACAATTACTGATGACGCATTTTAATGACGTCACAATTAAACAAGTGCTAATCGGCACGAGGCTATCTGCCCCTAGTGGGGTGACAAGCTGATCGTTCCCGGCTAAAACGGGAGACACACCTGTGAAGGGTGGGAGAAAAGTATATACATAGATTGATTGTATTAATAAATTCAGAACGGAAATAAATAGGCCTACGTGTCATCTATAAATACTTTTTGGTTGTGTTCGGGAAACTTTACATAAAACAAACTAGTCCTACATATGACGAATAACATATCCTTAACACATGCTTATACAATTATAAAATGTATCGTGTATGAAGAGTTTATTTGATACAGTTTTTGTTCAATCAATATGTAATTACTTGCACTCAATTGATCTTTATAACAAGACTGGAAATGATTTACAACCGACTAGTTCCCGGCCTTTAGTTGAGCGTTCGCCCCTGTGAGGAAGCCTTTGAGATCTGTCCCCTGACCGAGAAATAACAGAGTCTGTAAAAATGGTTGTTTTTATTCGTGCTTAACGCTCAGCAATTTAGGAGTGGGACGACTGGTTCGCCCGTTGTCAGTATAATGTGACCGGGTGGGGTGTCCTTGTTAATGATAAATGATAAATAATAAAAGTTCGAAACTTACGTTTATGATGGAGCACCGCTTGTCGTCTTAATGAGAATATTTGTTCTCATTAAGACAACAGCCGGCGCTTTAATCGCCAGCGAAATTCGCGGAAAATAATGCCCACTCCCTTAAACTGAAAGCATACACACCCGATTGTGGCAGTATATTAACTGAACTGTACAGTATTCTATTTAGTTTTGAGAAAAAATTGTTTGTACAGTAGCAGAAATCATCATATATATAGTGAGGATGTCGTAGCCATAACGAAATCCCACATGAAATATTTGGTTACTGGCAAAATGTTTAGCCTGGCCACAGGGATTCGTTGCAAATGTCTGACATATATATTCTATACTAATATTGGTCACAGCACACATATACCCTATGCATTGACTACACACAGGGGTTCGTTACATTTGTCTGAAATGCAGATGCTATACTGATATCGGTCACATAACACAGTGTATGTGTGCTGTCATATTCATAGCTTGACAAAGGGACAAGTCGGTCTTGAAAGGTCGCAACACGTTTAATACGTATATTGTTTGTGTAGAAAGTAAAACTTTGATATCAAGTATCCAATATGTACAGTATTTTCCTGTGGGTGCTCCATAATTAATTTTGATAAATCTGAGAGGTGGATGCATATTTCATATTCAGAACAGCATACAGTGACCAGTTGATTGAAGCTAACGGCCTGAAATTTGCATAAAAATCAAGATTTGAATTTTCTACTGTTATTAGATCGTGATGACATCAGATTCACACAAGTATGCCTTATTCGAGGAAAATTTACATAACCCTTACTGTTGCAGATGTCATATTAAAACTTGTATCGTATAGGTGATGATAAATCTAGATAGCCATAATTCATGGGAACAGTGGTTATTGAGTGATATTGGATGTCAATATTGCTGACCAACATATCTTTGATTAAGGTTAATTATAATTACTTGTTCTCAGTCGTTATAATTTGTCATGTGCACTATGTACAATGTTTAGCAAATATACAGAAATCTCAATTTCATATATTGTTGTAGGTCTGATTTGGTTAGCATGAAGTGTTGTGCCAGTTTGCCAACCTGATCACTGTTTTTTGACACCGTCTACTTCCTTGATACCCTGACAAACGTCTACAGTGAAGAGGCGCTTCTCTGAACAATGGAGGTAGTGCATATAGAAATTGATAATGTTTCACAATGTTTGAAACTGTTTGTATACTGCTATGTGTAAATTATCATAAAAACACCACTAGGACCAAAGTCTCGTCTAAAAACTTGTTGACTTCTTCTTAAGAACCGGGGAATGAATCTTTTCAAACTTGGTAAGCATCATCCTTAGAATCCATCGTCCGTCCATCAACTTTTCCTTGAATATATTACTTGTCCTGAATTTGAACGGCTCAATTGATTGTAACTAAAATTTGCCCGGAGTTCGAGTATCTATGGGCATAATATTATGGAAGGGTTGCTCTCCTGAATGCATGCATACATTTTGAGGATGCTTAATATTACCTTTCATTAAACACGTCAGTGCCTTCCTTATATTCTAAATATAAATACATTTTAACATTAAAAGGGAATTGCATATCTAGGTAATTATAAATGCTGCATAGATATTAACTTTAAAAAATGTTCAGTGTTGCAAACTTTATATAGTTGTCATTATATGAGAGCAATTCAAAATTATTTATATGATTTGAATTATTCTCTTAAAAATAAATACCCCGAACCATTCAAAATTGTATAATTTACTAAATTATGCCATGGACATCTACTACAGACTAAAGCAGTGAATTATGGGCGGCCGTTTTAGGATAAAATACAGTGTACTCAAGTGAAAAAACAGGACATAATGGCAAAAAATCACAAAATGGCAAACACTTAGTGCAAAAAGCACATAACGCAAAGAACGATTTTTGTCAGTATGCAGTAATCTTTTTACAATATGTACCATCGCACTTAAGTACAAAAGATTTCCACTTATCCCTCTTGTCACTATGTACGGTTTCGTTTACCGATGTATTGCGGATACCCCCGATGTCAAAATGGCGTCGGAGGTTAAGAAGATTCCTGTTTTTTTGGCGAATGTTACTTCGATTTTCATTGGAATTGTCATGTAGGAAAATTTGGACAGACGTTGAAAGACAAACATGTTGCGTGGATTCACGACAGAAATGCAACGGCTGGCAGCATATTAATTGGCTACACAAACTCACGGAGCCACGCCAACGGCGTAGCCTGAATCCTGCGTCATACGAAGGTATATGATATGTCACTTTAGCGGGGTAAAAGCAACAATATATATTGGTTACTAAAATTATGGCAACTTGTGGCGCCATGATGATAAGACGTAAACCCATAGGCCTACCAAAGACTTCAGGACGATAAATGAATGAGAGGTTAGCTTAATATTTGCTAAATGTGTTACCCTCTGTAAATAAAGTTATTATTATTATGATAAATTGAGTCCTTAAAACAGTAAAACCCCACCTAAACTACCAGTAAACTACTAGTTATTTAATTTCATATATATAGAGACAGGGAGTGATATTAAGTTACATTTATATGAGATTTACATATCTAAATCTCTATTTCACTTACAAAATCACCAAAATAAGGTGTGCTTTTAAAAATATTATTTTAAAAAAAATAAAAAAATATGGATAACATTACCATCAGATGATATGCGACTGTTTTTTTTTCAAATCTAGAAGAGCATTGAAGCAAATCACACCTGCACTTCCCTTTTCAAATTTAAATATTTGTATATTATCATTGCATGTAATAAATTATTTCATTTATTTAAACAACTTGATTTATGTTTAACATGAATGCAATAATGTTTAACGTTCATTTAAGTTAGTGTTAATAATGCTCTGAGCGTGGCTTCACAGCGGACAGCTACACCTGTATTATGTAATCCCACCCAACATAGTATCAATATGAATTGAGATAAGGTCACCTGTGTTTCTTAAAAATAAAATGCTGTTTACTCAGCAGGTCCAAACACGCGTAATGTAAATGTAGACTGTGTGTACATAGTTGTCCATTATGTGTATTACTCAATACATAGATCTGGCCTAGTCTGTCCACGTGTGTGTATGTTTACCTTACACCTGAGTGAGAGAATGGAAAGTATGGACATCAAGCTCCTGTGAGTGTGCATGCCTCTCGAATATTCGCATGCACGGCCACATTTCCGCACACACCACAAACCGTCATCCTATCACTCGCAGCTAGGGCACAGAGCGGGACGCTCGTGTACTGCTATGATCTGGTAAGACAGACTAACCATGGTGATACAATTGTATTTAGTGTGTATTTAGTGGAAATACTTGTGAAGGAATCGCTGTGACCCCTGGGAAACTCAGGACGAGTTCTTTTCTGGAGGTGGAGTATGTCACCTTAGTAAAATTATTTAAAATACTAGCCGCATCTTACAGACTCGCCTAAAGAGTGTTGCTGTTGCTGTTATATTTGGTGTTTATACACTTTCTAAAAGCATATAAAACTCGATTAACACCGGATAAAGATTTTTGCTGTTATTTACTAGTGTGTATAGGTTTATTATTAACCGAAAGTATCCCGAAACCAAGCCCCTGTGGGCTTAATTATGTCCTTGCAAAGTCTCATCAAAAGACAGTTGAGAAAATCCTTATAATAATCATCACATTGAATAGTTGTTTATTTTGGAAATGGCCTAATAACTTGTCAATCAGCATTTTGAAATTTATACATCTATATATATATATATATATGTTAAAATGGTCAAGGTAATTTCAATAATGTTGATTTTTTTTTTCATACAATCATATTTACTATTTAAAATAGAAATGTACTGTTCATTTTTTGCCTTCAAATAAACATTTATAATAATCTGATTTCTGTTTTCATATAGGTGAGGGGCTTGTTTACCCATGGCTACATGGATGGGCAGTCTTCAATGGTTACCTTTTCTCAGTGTGGTATGTACATCTGTTCTGCCACTTCGCAACTTCAGTTACTATCAGGAGGCAACAACTAGACAATGGATCAGTTATTGTTACATTGTAGATCTACTGATGAAGGTTTGAGACAGCGTTTGTAGTCCACTATGGAGAACATGGAGATCTCAATAAATGCAACATCTTGTGCCATTGTACCTTGCTGTGTTTGTTACATAGGTGAATTGTCAGTTGGATGACTTTCGTCATGTAACAGACACATGAATCAGACCTGCTCAAAATCCATGTGGACTCCAGAGCAGCTGTGAATGTTTGAGCTGATTGAGGAAATGGGCAACCATATCTGACTTTCTGTGAAGAAGTTGAATAATGTGTCTTCTCTACATTACCTGTGATTCTTTCGCTAGAGAATGTTAATGTTAACATGCATAAAGGTTAATTGTGGTCCAGAGTGAACATTTAATGACCAGAATTGAACCAGCTGGCAGTGGCACACCCCTTAATTTGCAAACGGCATAGATGATGTGTGGGGCTTGTACAAGTCTAGTCATTGTAATGAAAGGGAGCGAACTTGACTCTCGTCTATTTTTGACCTAGTTTGTATCATTAGAAAAGGACTAGGGTCCTTACGGGTCATTTCATGCCTAATCGGGGATTTAGGATTCGTTGTTATATTCGTAATCTGAAATAAATGAAGGAGGCAAATATGAAATTTCAAATTCATTCGACAACTAGTTTAGGATATATAGCAGTACAAAGAGAGACATGAACGCACATTTTCTTGATAAAATGCATGAATACTGTCTATTGTGTGCTATTTAGTTGAAAATTGACCATTTTGAAGGAAATTAATAAATGCTCTTCAATTTTTGACAGCCTCCACATGCAGCAAACAAATAAATATTTAACTCATTCATTATGAAGAAGATCAGCATACCAGTTTTTCTTTTTAATATATTATTACATGTATACACATTTTGTGACGGATAATATAATCCACATCATGTTATATTTTATTTCAGAACCATATCATGTACTTCACTTCATTAAAAAGCACGAACAGACATACCCACTCCTATACGCTTTCACTCACCCACACTCACATACACTCTATCAACAAACAAAATAAAACTCCTGTAATTGCTATATCTAATATGTGTAATAATATTGTCGAAAAGGAAGGAAGGAGAAATAAGAGAGAAGAAAGAAAAGTAATTAATAGGCATAGATATTCTGTTGCAAAAATATCATGATGAGTAATTCTAGGGATAGATACCAGAGACAGGGATGTCAAACTATACTCATATAGTACTTAAAATATATTACCAGAACCAGCAAAATATATTGCCAGAGAACTGGGCACTTTCAATAGAATTAATTCATAATATATATTCAAAACATACATGTGTATATGTGTGTACGTACATGTATATAACTACACTTGTATTTAAAATTAGTCCACAAGCTCTATTAGCCGCATCCATTTTCCCCAGTATGCAGTAAATCTCAGCAGTTGCAATATAAAACTATACAGTGTAATGGTCCTTGATTTTAAGAATTAAAGAGTTCTTATTCAACATTCTAGTGTTATATCTAGAACTGTAAATGTATTGCTTAATTATTAAAAGTATTTCATTATCGCTCTTATTAAACCGTTCTGTTTGTGTAAACAATCCTAATATGAAAGTGATTGTATTGTATTGGAAAGGAATTAGCAATGCATCTCTAGGATAGATTCAAAACTTTGCAAAAAAGACTGAACTTCTTGGCATTCCCATAATAAGTGCACTATAGTTTCTTCAACTTGATTACAAAAAGTACATAGAGGATTAATAGTATTTAACTTATTAAGATAAGTAATGCTTGGGTTGGGTAGTGAAATGAACAAGTGATTACATTGTGAAATTAATAATGATATAATCACGTGTATTTTACCAATAGGAGTTAATCGTCTTCTACTCCATGACTTAACTAGAGATTTAAGTTTATTCAATTTTTTGTCAAAGTTTCATTTAGGTATTTTATGTAAATTAACGCTAAATTCTATCCCCAAAAGTGTAAATTTATCCCTACCCCATTGTAAACCTAACTCTGGTAAAAAAGGTGTCATTGCTGTATTTCTTACACCCTATCCATATTACCTGAGTTTTGTTAGTATTTATTTTTAACCCAGACATTTGAGCAAATAAATTCAGTTCCAATATTGATTCCGTAAAGATTTTTCTGACCCGTCAAGTATTAGCGAAGTATCATCTGTATACTGAGAGAGAAGAATATGAAAGATATTATCATTTATACCTGTTATGTTGTTATTGTTTCTTAACCTGTTTGCTAATATTTCTGTACATAATATGAAAATGTAAGGTGATACTGGGTCCCTAGGCGATAGCCGCGCTTCACCTTGAAGAAAGTAGAGAGATTCCCACCCTGATTTATTGCAGAATAAACATTATTATGTAGTGTTTTTATCCATTTTCTAACACTATCCCCAAAACCAAAACAATTAAGAGTTTTGTCTATAAATTTCCATGAAACCGAATCAAAAGCTTTTTCAAAGTCAATCATAAGAAGCATTCCAGGTAAATAATTGTCTTCAGTATAGTTCATAATATCATAAATAAGCATAGTGTTTTTTTGCCAATGTAACGCCCTTCTAAACATCCTGATTGATCATTATCTTTAAGTTTTCTTAAGACTGTTTCATTGTATTGTCACAATTCCTAGCTTACAAACACATATGAATAAATGGCAAAATTGTGAGGTACACGATAAAACAGTCAAAAGTATAATATTTTGTTAATGAATGCAAATAATTTGAATGTGTACAAAAGTAAATTGTGACTTATTTTCAATCAAATTGTAAATTATTTATAAATCACTTGTGTAAATTTTCAAGAAACAGAGAAATTTCAATAAAGATAAAGATTTATATATAATCAACTTGCTAGTAATTCATCCATAGTACAATCAAATGATAGCCTGAATTAGTTTTTGGTAAAATTGTTTCTCAACAATACAATAATGTCTGTTCATTGATTCATAATCAAAAGATAATTCCTTATTATTGTCAATTACGTTCTCAGGTTTTGTAAGAAAACACTAAACTTGTAAGCTGCCATATTTCAAAAAGCAGTTACATAAAACAGCATACAGATATTTCCATGTTTTTCAGCACACCCTCATCTCAGCAAGAAATTTACCAAAACGACCCCTCTCATCTAGTACATCATTCTCATGAAATAATTTACTTGACAACATGTATATTGGTGTTATGAAAATATATGGACATGAAGAATGAAAATGAAACTGTTTTATTTACCTTGCGAAAATAAACAAAACAGAGAAAGTTGTGATTATCAAGTGAAGTTGATAATTTTGTATTCTGAAAAACTTAAACTAAGCCAATCAATTACTTAATTAATTTCAATCAAACATGCCATAATGCTCACTTACAGGTTGATAACACATAACAGTTCACAATAAATTACAAACCACAATATCACAGACCAAATGTAACATTATCAAACATTACATACAAACCGACTAAGTGTAATGATTTAAAAACAAATCTGTTTCATTTCTGTTTGAAACGTTTTGAGTGATTCGCTAAAAAGAACTATCTGGCTGAACATGAAGGAAGCTAACATTTTGCTGACACCTAATTGAAACACTGTGTTTCCTTACGTCAATACGACTCTTGGTGGGATGAAAACGCACCGCACAAATGGACTTATGAAATCTGTTTGGAACCATTTAGATTAATTTGTTCAATAACAGTCGAACATACTGATTACACACTTTAAAAGGAACAAATGATCTAAATGCATTCTACGTTTTACAGGAGGTGGTAAATTAAAATAAACACATATTTCTTCATAAGAGAAAACATCACAGTCAAGCATACAATTTAAGAAATTTCCTCTGAACTACTTCTTATTGATGTGCCATATAGTAGTTCGATATGGACACCATATTTCACAAGAATGACAATTGGAATGACTGTAAAGTGGCATGAAAACTGAAGGACCTCAACATTTCACATACGATCTAAAACAAGGTTTGTAAACTGGCTATCTGTCAAAAATCAATATTGAATCCCATATTTTACGAATCATAGCATATCTCCATCTCAAACTACAAGTTCATAGTCAATTATTACTGCCATTATCCAAAATGTATTACTGAAATGGCGAAAAAACATGTAATTAAGCAGCACGTACTTGTTCATTGTTATAACAGGCTGCAGCGTCATTAACAAATGACACATTATAAATACTCCCGTCTCGCCTAAAAAGCCTTCTTGTGCTTTCCACAACCCCCATCTTCTTCTAGGCTGTTCCTGGCTGTAGCAATGTTGTTGATAGCATTGGTCACGACGGTTGACACCTCCATGTGACACGATTTGGTGACATGTGCTGGATCAAAAATGAACACGAGGTAATACAGGAGCCGCCATATTGTTAACGCATCGCTAGGGCACACTGCGATATTATGCACGATTTGATTGGTCGATACAAGCTTGATAGAACACTGCTCATTGGTCGACCAATTATTGAGCTTTATTTTGGAACAGTCGAAAATGACTTTTGTGGGTGAAATTCTTGTGGAAACCTCTCCGTGTTTTTTTGAACTTAAGTGCAATTTTTTTTACACTTAAGGTGACTCCACACATCGTCATCAGAGTCCATTTTCGTGAGGTACTTCCGGAAAAAGTACAGCTCGGACTCAATTATCTTGATCGAAATGTGCATGTACACCGTGTTGTCATTTCCGTATTGCGTATCGGAAATTCAATATCGTAGTGCAAATTATATTAACACATGGGCCGTTTTCGTTTAAATGGTCAAACCGATCGGACAACTGTTGTTTGTTTATTAAATAAGGTCGGACCTAGTAATCTGATGCTGCTTTCAGGCGAGCCTTGAGAAAGCCTTGCAAGGCCTGCATACACATTTGCAAGTCCGCCAGGATTTATACCCGAAATTGTTACATTTATAAACGGTCAAACCGGTTGCTCTGCATAAACGAACAGGCCCCTGGTAACAATAGTACACGCAAGCGTGCATGCCGATGATATGTCAACACCCGATATCGAGATTTTACCGGGAAATGTATAATCACACGTACTTCAGGAATAAAGCTTTCCAAATTCATAGACATAAACAGACTCACGGGAATACAGTGACATGAGACCAGACGACCTCAAGAAGGTCATATAGGAAACACATAGAATGCGGACGTACCGACCTCACATGTGCATATCACGTGCTTACACGAGTTCATAAGCTCGAGGTCGTTACGATTTTCGCTGTTGAGGGAGTTTCGCTCTGTCGATTAAATCGTGTTTACAAATGTAGTCTACTTACTCTGTGAAAATAATGTTTTGTAAAAATCAAGATACCTATGAAATGCATGTGTGAGTGCACGTGAGAACGGCATACCATGCGATAGCCTCTGGTCACATATGTACCTGACATGTAATTATAAATATACCGTGAGTTAGCGGACTGTGGAATGATGTCCAAAGTGTACATGACTGAGGGTAATTTGGTTCCATTAAAGAACAATAAATTGATAATTTTGATATCATATTTTTGATTTATTTCCACCCTTTTTGTTATATGTAAACAGAGACAACTGTCATTGTGTAAATGTCACCCCTCTGCAAAAAGTTCCGATTTTTTCAAGGAAGATAACTCTCAACCGGATCAAAGTGATTGTAAAATGTAAAATAAATTATCTATAAAACCATTGTGTATATTTTGTTCAATTTCCCATTCTATATGTATAGATCTTTGTGTCCTGTTTGCCTTTAGCTTGTAGATAATCATTTTTATCCGTACAAATTCAATAAAAAACACTTTGGGAAATATGTGTTACATATTTTGCGATAAATGAAATATTTGTAGGGTTAATTAGTAATGCTTCTTTTCATTTTATTATTGTTGTTATTGTTCCGAACAATGCCACACACAAAAATAACCGGAAAATATTAAAATTGACGAAAATTCAATTTTTTGGTATTTTTTCCAAAAAAGTCCCCAAACTATCGGAATGTTTGGATTTTCATAAAATCAACTCTACATAGTAGCATAACCATTATATGAAGGTTTCAACGAATTTTGTTGGTTAATTGCGAAAGTGTGGAGCCATCTTAAGTGGAAATCTTTTACACTTAAGTTTAAAAAGTGCATAATGGCCATTCGGGTTTTTGCACTTAAGTAGTCTATGTATTTTATCTTAAAACGGCCGCCCATAGTGGATTGATGACAGCATGTTTTTATTAGTTTTGAAAGTATGTATAATTGTTGTTTAAATTAAACGTGCTTATTAAAAACTCCCGTTTCATTGGTATGGACAAAACACATAATGGTTGACTCTACAATTAACTTGTTAGATGGAGGTAGTTGGTTCATATTCTTTTCTTATCTGTGAGCTATGGTAATCTTGCCCCAACAGCCCCTTCAAACTCTTTTCCAAACTTCAGCTATAATGTATATAAAAGATTAAAACATGCACTGCACAGGTGATAAACAATTGTAATTGGGGAGGTGGTGGGGTCAGATTGTCATAGGGGGTAACAGATGGTGAAGTAAATATTTAACCTACATAGATGTATGATTACATTTGTAGTAGGACAAGGAATAGTGATAAAAAAGATAGTGTCGTCGCTAGGGCTCGTACCCGCGACCCTTGACTCTCCAGCCCGATGCTCTACCGCTGAGTTTGCTCTCCTCCTATCCAGCATTGGCATTGTAAATATGCACGCACTATATGAAAATGTGCTGCGTCAGATGTTGGTGTTAGCGTGTTCTCTCCTTTTTAAACAATTTTATTCTTCCTAATGTCTACATTGACAATGCCTCACTTTCGGCCTTTAGTTGAGCGTTCGCTTCTGTGAGGAAGGATTTGGGTTCTGTCCCCGGCCGAGACCTAAAGGTCTGTAAACATGGTAGCTTCTTCTCCTGCTTAACGCTCAGCATTTTAGAAGTTGGACGACTGGTTCGTCCATTGTCAGTATAATGTGAACGGGTTGGGTGTTTTGCTGGGTGTTTTCGGCAGTATGTTTCAGTGAGGTAGCACTAAAAAGTTGGCATCAGTCCCGCGCTATCACAAGGAGACAAACACGAACATATCGCAGCCTCCCAAAACAAACACGCATACACTACACGTATGCATCTTGAATACAGGGGAGGTCTTCCTTAAGTGACCATAGCTGTTGATAGGACATTAAACAATACTAAACCAAATCAAATAACTGTTCTTTAATACCGACATAGGTACGATGGACCTATTTACAGATACATTTAATGGAAGATTAAGATTAATTTGTCCAAATGAACTTAAATTCAGGATATAATCCGTAATTATAGAATTATACTTGACAATAATAGTATGTGTTATGATTCTACTCTTGCAAACATTTGCAGAAATAGTCAGCACCTTGGGTTTCATGCCATCATATATAAACAATAAAGTTCTTACCAATGCTCAAATTATAACATACTCGCTGTTTTTACCTTCTTCTAATACAGGGATTAAGGGATTTCATCCTAATTTAATTTGAAGCATCAATGGCCCAAAGGGACTCAATTGTGTATAAATGATTGGTCTGCATGTATAGTAGGGGGCGATTCGGGGACAAAAGCGACCAAAATGGATCTGCTGCGCCCATTCCATTCTTTGGGATCTTTATCTTTCTTTCTTCTTCTAACTTCCTTTTATTTCCTAGCGCAAAACTTGGTAACACTTTTGGCCTTAATGTTGAGCGTTCGCCAAGGTGAGGAAGGCAATGGGTTCTGTCCCATCATAAAGTCCTTAAAAATGGTAGTTAATATCGTGCTTGTGTCAGCAGTTTTAATCTGTATTTTCTACAGGCAAGCCTTTGTCAGTGGACGATAGAGTAATATCTGCATTTCCATTGTATTATTTCCAAACATTATACTTACAACTATTACAAAGTACATGTGGTGTTTATGACAGGATGTTGAGTTTATGTGGGAGGGGGACGTTGTGTGTGGATGAAGATCATATTACCCGAGTAGGGAAGAAAGGAGGGAGTGTTAGAGGGCCCAATAACAACAATGGATGTTATAGGATGAAAACCTAATGCTCTGTTGGTCAGTAATAGTACACTTTTAAATATACATTTGGGAAGTCCGACCGTCATTTTCCGTCAGTTTGGTTTGGTATAGTATTGTTTAACGTCCTATCAACAGCTATGGTCATTTAACAACGGCCTCCCCTGTGTGCAAGATACATGCGTGTGTGTTTTGGGAGGCTGCGATATGATCGTGTTTGTCTCCTTGTGATGGCGCGGACTGATGCCGACTTTAGTGCTACCTCACTGAAACATTCTGCCGAAGACACTCAGCAGGACACCCCACCCGGTCACATTATACTGACAACGGGCGAACCAGACGTACCAATCCTAAATTGTTGAGCGTTAAGCAGGAGTAGAAACTACCATTTGTACAGACTCTGGTATGTCTCGCCAGGGGTAAAGAACCCAAAGCCTTCCTCACAGGGGCGAACGCTCAACTAAAGGCCAAAATTGAGGCATAAGGAAACAGAGAGTTGTTCAGGAAGAAGAGAAAAATATTACGCACTATCAGCAGGGACTCCGACCGTCATTTTAACGTCTGAGAAAAGGCAGAGGGGTACTTCAAAAGCGCACCATATGATGATGGCTGGCTTTGTTTTAGAACAAATATCAATATAATAATATATGAAGATTTTCACCGTTTTACAATTTGCTATCAATCGAAACATATGAATAGTATTGAGAGACAACTGCATCTGTGTCTTAACAAACTTCAAACCTGAGCAAATGAAAATGGATTCAAATTTTCTAATTCTAAAGCGATTTGTATGTACCTCTGCCAATTTCGAAAACTACACGATGATCCATGTTTTACTTTAGACGGAACTATTATTCAAGTTGTTCAACAAACTAAATTTCATGGACGTATATTCGGCTAAAAATTATCTTTTTTACCTCATATAAAATATTCAAAAGATAAATGCTCAAAATCTTTGATACACTTAAAGCATTATCCAATACAGATTGGGGAGCAGACCGTGATTTGCTCCTGCGTCTATATCGCTCACTTATCCGTTCAAAGCTTGACTAATGGCTCCATAATCTATCGATCAGTTCAAAAATCGTACTTCAAGATGCTTGATCCAATTCACTACCAGGGGCTTCGTCTTGCTTTAGGTGCTTTTCGTACATCACCAGCCGCGAGCCTCTGTGTTGAAGCAAATGAACCACCTCTAAGCGAAAGAAGATTATTTCTACAGTTTGCTTATCAGTTAAAAGCAAACCCAGAAAACCCTACTTTCTAGTCAGTATTTTATCAAAAAGCAATGAGAAATTATTTCCATCTTTTCGCGTATGGCTTCAAAAATTGCTAGAAAATTCAAACTTAGACCCACAATCAGTTGAGATTTCTACAATACCAAACATTCCACCATAGACAATTCATCTACCCAAAATAAATTAAGAATAACACAATTATGTAAAATCTCGACTCTCCCGGTTCAATACAAAAGTTCTTCTTCAGAGAACTACCCGAGATTTCCCGTGCATACAATCTTATACACCGGCGGTATTAAGGTCGATGTTGCTGCAGCATGCGATGTAAGCAACGCGTCTTCTTCCTGCCATTTACCTAATAATGCATCTATTTGCACAGCTGAAGCAACTGCACTTGGTCTAGCTTTGGATGGTTCAATACAAAAGTTCTTTTTCAGAGTACATCTCGAGATTTCATTTGCATACAATCTTATACACCGACAGTTCTAAGGTCGATGAGAATGTTGCTGAAGCATGCGTTTTCAGCAACGCGTCTTCTTCCTGACATTTACCTAATAATGCCTCTATTTTTACAGCTGAAGCAACTGCACTTGGTCTAACTTTGGATGAAATCGAAAAGAATAAGAGGAAAAAACCTGTTATCTGCTTTAACTCTTTGTCACTACTACAAAGTATTAAAAACCGGAACTTTAACAACAATCTCATACAAAATATTGCCCTCCCCAATAACAAAATTTTTGTTTTTTTGACAACTGATCTGGATTTGGATTCCCTACTATGTCGGAATAAATGGAAATGAAAAAGTAGATGGAGCTGCTAAGGCAGCACTTAACTTCAATACGAAAGATATTAAACTGACTTATAATGATTTTAAACTTCCAATAGCTTATTTTGTTAAAACCAATTGGCATAATAAATGGTCTGAAGAAAGAACAATAAGTTATTTTCAGTTCAACCAAATGTAGGTTCATGTGCAAAAGGTAGAGCAGACCGCAGAGAGGAAGTTGTCCTTTCGCGACTACGCATATGCCATCCCTACAGCACAGATAGCTACATTTACATGGGGTAGACCAACCTTGCCTGTGATCAGCCATTTACAGTCAAACACTTTATGATTGAATGCGCTGATTTCAAACAAATACGTGACAGATATTATAATGTTCTCTCTATGAAACGTTTATTCGATACAGTTTCTGTGCAATCAATATATGATTATTTACATTCGATTAATCTCTATAAAAAGATATGCTATATTTAATAAATAATTCGTTTGCTTTTGATTCTTGTTTTTATGTATTCAGTTTTGGTGAAAGTCTATTTTCACACTGTTGTTTGGCCCTTAATGACTCAACTTGTCGATAGACCGTAAAACAATACAAAATAAATAAATAAATTTACAATAAAGTATCCTTATCTATTGCGTTGTGTAAGTGTTTCGTATTCTTTATCTCCGACCCGGTATGATTTTACTGTTGCTTGGTCGTTCAACAGCTAACTAAAACTAAACAAATACTCGCTCCTGTTAGGGGTCTAATTTTATTAGTCTCTTAAATTGATATGGTAGTATACAGGTCTTTTCTGTTTCAAACCTGTACAGATTCTTTACTCGTATCATACGCTAGAACTAAGATAAAACGATTACAATTTGTATCGATATTTCTGGCAAAGATCAATGCAAACCCGAAAATGTCGACTTGTACATAATTGGCAGACCATGAATAGATAAGAGGACACAATGGGATTGCAACGGTTCATACACTCTGTCAATGTCATTTTGGTCATGCCGTATTTCCACAGCGTTCGAACATCAGATGGATTACTGTGTCACGTGTATTTATCTTTGACAAAATTATATGTCAGAGTTCGTACACATTTTCTACCTTTGTTGAAATTTTTAATTACTTATTTCTCTAGAGCTACTTGTCAATGAAGATTAAACGAGAAAGAAGTAATTCTGAATAGATGAAATTTGAACTCTAATGTAGAAAGAGTAGACATAAATAAACTCGGGAAACATGTCCAAATCTGAATGGAACCTTTATTTGGCTTCTCGCCCGGGAAGCACCAAGCTCAAGTGTCAAATCGGAAATATATCCATTAGAGGACAAAATTTAATTTGACGCTTGTAGGTCATGACGCAACCAGGGTTATTGGTTTTTTTCCTCGCCTCTGGTTTTGGGTACAAGTGTACGTGTATTGTAATATAAAGATATATACATAGCAGTTGATTGTCATTTCATTAAAAAAAAAAAGGTTACAAGGCCGTTGACAAATTCTGAAGATCGAATATTAATTTAGTGGCTATGTTGTTGACATATTCGAAAGAAAATTAATACTTTCACCCTGTGCCGCGTTGGGGTGAAAAAACATTCAGGAAAGAGCGTCCAATGTGGATGCCACTAACAAAATCGGGGATTTTATTCAGTATCTTTTGCTGAGAGGACATTGTTGATGTCATAATTGATCTACTTCCCCCGGTTGCAACACTTTCAATTTACCTTTTCTGTTCTCTCTGACCTACACTTTTCTCCCAATGTACAAAACTTTCGCTGTTGCAAGAATGTAAAACCCAAAACTAGAGATAATTTCCGAATTGAAAAGATACTTTTAATTATCACCTTTTAACCTTTGACGTACGTCGTCTGTCCATAAAGAAGTCATATTTTCAACTTACTTCCCGAAACCGCTGATGCGATAGCAGTAAAATTATGCAGCAAAGGTAAAAAAAATAACAAGATGTATGTCACGCATTGATACCACCCCGTCTCCTCTATTATGAGTGAATTACATTTTATGCTTTTCCATTATGAACATTTAATAGTTCAACTTTTTAAATATACATATTTGAACAATTTAATTGATGTAATGCGTAATGTAAAATTGGTATGTCACGCATTGATGCCACCCCGTCTCCTCTATTATGAGTGAATTACATTTTATACTTTTCCATTATGAATATTTAATTGTTCAACTTTTTAAATATACATATTTGAACAAATTAATTGACGTAATGCGTAATGTACAATTGGAAACATCTTTTTTTACTTCCATCCCTATACAAGAGAAACAATATAAGCATTCGTTAAATTTTCATCGATAAAAGGAAAGAAATTATCGGTGTGATAAAAAGTTGTCTTTATTGCGGTGAATATAACCGAAATGTTATATCTTTATATGTGTAGTCTGAATTATTCTGACGTTTTATCGACTGCTCTTCAGACTGATATTTTAGAAACAAATCGTCATTTTCACACGAATGTCGCACATGGTACATAACATGCCTCAAACAACCAATACAATCACTAAAAACATTTTTTTACGTTTTTGATAGCCCCGCCTTCTAATGCCACGTGACTAAAATTTCGACGGAAACTAGGGTAAAGCCTTCACTTTGTACATGCGCAGACGGCTTGACGAAATGTAAACAAGGAAAAGTCATGCTGTTCTCTCGTATATGTAAGTGATTGTTAAACAAGTGATGGAGGCATCAGGCTGTGACTGGTGCGGAAAGAGGTTCGTTAAAAAGTACAAAGGTTACCAGAGAACATTAATTTTTGTTAAAGGAAAAAAAGCCGAGAGCGTCGCAAATGTTTTACAGGGACACTTCAACGTGTCTGTGGCACCAGATATAAATGTGTTCCTTTGTAATGATTGCGCC
This sequence comes from Mizuhopecten yessoensis, assembly GCF_002113885.1. NCBI lineage: Eukaryota > Metazoa > Mollusca > Bivalvia > Pectinida > Pectinidae > Mizuhopecten > Mizuhopecten yessoensis. The sequence goes on from NW_018408683.1 coordinate 1,173,718, forward strand.
AGCACATGCATACCGTCAAAATTGAAGAGCACGCAAAAGTAGAAGAACGGTTTCTGACATATTTGTGTATTTTACCTTTAATTTCATTTTGGTTGATTTTCGATCCCATTCATTATTAATTAATTTAGAAAATGATAAAAGATTGTCAGAAACCTAAAAATTGCAGTATTATTGACGAAAAAGTTAAAAATCCTACCATTCTGTTATGGAGTGTGCTTCATTATAAGCGACAAGGCATATTTTATCTTGAATGGCAGTTATTAATTTCGTCCATTTCTTTGTGACAACTAATTCTGGGGGTAGCATACATGACACTTGCATTCCCTGATCTTATATCTGTTCGGAGATAAATGGCATACTGTACACACAGTATTATTACTTCAACTTCAATCTGTTAAATGATTACATAATTAATAAAGCTATAACAACCATCACTGTCAATATGTAAACTTCAGGAAAGGAACATTAAAACTTGATCCTGAGCAAAACACAGGTTACAATACTTTATTACAATTTTATAGTTCTAATCTTGTTTCTAAATTTTATCAGGGACGTCCATGATTTAACACTTAGAAATAAAACGCGAAAATGAAAATAGTCTTGCACTATTTACAATACTACCCACAAGTTCGTCTGTAGTAATTTCGGGATAAAGCTTTCCAGCAAGAATACCATGTTTTGTGGTCAAGGAGGCGATTTGATCCTCTATCAGCGCTTTCAAAGGAGAGATCACTAGACTCAGGTGCTCACAATCTGGTTCGTCCTTAAACCAATATTTATAATAAGGTTATATCATTTAAGATTCCTTGTAATTTATAACACAAATGCATCCGAGAAAGAATAAAAAGGTGACAAATTGAACGAAATGTAGTCAACCTGGTCCAACAACAACGATTGTAAAACGTAACAAAAACTCTTACCAAAGCCGGTTGGAAAAATAGTAAAAGAGTCCTTTTTAGACAATACACTGTTTATGACTACCGTTTGATCTGGCCAAATCATAGAAATGTTTTCGCAATATGATATTTGCTCTCGATTCAATACTGTCAGACAACGTGCCAGCCCCGCTCTTCATGTTTATATTCATCTGGTTTATGTTTGGTAATATATAGGCCTACGTCATAACTTTGGGAAATAACTTCGGTAACGCAAGATCTCGTCAAGTCATGTGACATGGCTCATGCCCTAATTTCCATTAAAAATCTGAGTTGGTATAGAAAACGTTGGAAAATACTGTTCGTATTGATCTTTGAAACATGTTATTGAGACCACCTAGTGCATAAAGAATAGATATTTCGACCCATGTGCGATATGTGTGTAAAAGTGACGATTTTTTTCTAAAATATCAGTTTGATGGGCGGGTCGCTTATTTCCCACATGTTATAGAGGGCCGGATTTCTGACGTTAATCGACTCCAGACCGATATAAAAAAAAGTCGCTAAAACGTCAGAATGATTGTTATATGTGATGCTATAAGGTCCAGTTTCCTGGTTTCGAGCATCAAAACAGCCATCTCCCGTTTTTACATCAAAATATACCGACATTAATCTGATTATTATAACTATAAGGATGTTGCTCCCGCCATCATGTCTACAAAATAATTTCTGTTACCATCTGTGCCTTGTATTCCTTGATGGTTCTATTAGCAAGTCCAATGTTGCGAATCCTAAACGGAAATCTTGTACATTAACGTTGTCCCCGTACTTTAATATGCCTTGTTGTTTTATGTTATTGTACAAGAATTGCATAGCTATATGCAAAAAGTTATACATTTTTAGTTTTTGCATACTTTGAAGTGCTGTTAATGAGGGGGCACTTTTCATTTCATTACGGGTTTCCTTTAATGAGAGGCCAAGGGGAACAGACATAAAATGAAAAAAAAGATCCATCCAGTACTTTCTGAGAAGCTTAACAGAGATTTCAAAAGAAATTAAAACCGGTCTCAAAAGAAAACATGCTTCACTAAGGACAATAGAGAACTAACAAATCAAATTTGAGGAAGACCCTTCCAGTTCTTCCTGAGAAATAGCAATAACAAACTTTCACTGTTTAGATAGAAGATTGGCCATTTTGTTCAACTGATTAATCTCAAAAGACAACATGCAGAAATCGTGACCAAGGGAAAGGTACTCTTCAAATTTGAAAAAGATCGTTTTAGTACTTTCTGAGAAATAACGGTAACACGATTTGTTTAAGGACAGACAACGGACGACAGGTGATTTGAATAGTTCAATATCTGAAGATCGTGGGTTAAAAAATATAGGTAAAGCTACTTTTACATTTTAATTTGGGTTTGTCTTGTTTTTTTGTTTGTCTGAGGTAATTTATTAAGCACGTCTTTTCGACCTTTTATTGGCTCTGAAGCCTTTTCTGCTTTGATTGGCCGTGAAGAATTAAATAATAATAGTGTGATCTTGGAATTTCGACAAATTATTGCCCGGAATACCTTTTTTTTATCCAAACATATCCACCAAACTATTTCATCGGTATTAACAAAATTTACTGTCATTAGTATATCGAATGATTGTGGAGTTTGGTTTACGAAACGTATGTCACTGTGATAAATATATGATATAAACCAAACACAAACCAAAAATAAAATGTGGCAAATTATGTGGGGCCCCCGCATGATCTGGGGTTTACTTCTGTCTTCTGCTAAGGCTACATTAGAGAAGCTACAATTGCAATACTTGGAAGCTTTATCTTATATACCCATTCCTTGCTTCGGTGTTTTCCTGGGTGCTCATGTCCATAAAACCCTAGCTGTTGGGAGTCCCTGCAGGTAGGGCGTAAGAGTTGTACCTGCTGCCCCAATTGCATGATCGTAAGAGGCGACTCAATTTGAGATCTTATCTTTTCTCTTCTTTCTAAACAACTATGTCTTCCTTGACAATGCCTCACTTTTGGCCTATAGTTGAGCGTTCGCCCCTGTTAGGAGGGCTTTGGGTTCTGTCCCCTGACCGAGATATACCAGAATCTTTAAAAATGGTAGTTTCTACTCCTGCTTAACGCTCAGCAATTTAGGAGTGGTACGACTGGTTTGCCTGTTGTCAGTATAATGTGACCGGTTCGAGTGTCCTGCTGGGTGTCTTCGGCAGTATTTTTCAGTGAGGTAGCACTATAAAGTCGGCATCAGTTCCGCGCTATCACAAGGAGACAACCACGAACATATCGCAGCCTCCCAAAACACACACGCATACACTACACGCATACATCTTGCACACAGGAGAGGCCTTCCTTAAATGACCATAGCTGTTGATCGGACGTTAAACAATACTAAACCAAACTAAACCAAACATAGCTGTAGGGTGAAGGTTAAACCCTAGATAATCAATCTCTGTGATCTTTCTTTTAAGGAATCATAACTAGAATAAATGCCATATTCTTTGGGATACTTTTTTTACAGTAGGTTTAAATTCTTCAGGCTGTGGTAAAAGTGCTGTTTTCGCGGCACGATCTGCTTTTTCATTACCTGGTATCCCCACGTGTCTGGGAACCCAGCAAAAGGTAATATAACATTTTGAGTTTTTATTGTGTAATATAGTTAGGATTTTCCGAATTGAGATATTCTTGAAATGATTGTTGCGAAGGCTTTGTAGAATAGATAGAGTATCAGAATAGATAACTGATTGCGGTACATCATTTGATTTAATGTGCTCAAGGCCGAGATAAACAGCATGGGCTTCTGAGGAGAAAACTGACTTACCATTTGGCAGCCGGCATACAACTGAAGCATCTTTCGCTACAATCGGCGCGGCAACTTTATGATTACCTTTCCTTTGTTTGTGTTTTACGTCCTATTAACGACTATGGTCATTAAAGACGTGCCAAGTTTTGGTAGTGAAGGAAAGCTGGAGTTCCCGTAGATAAACCACCGACCTACGGCCAGTACCTGGTAAATAAGAACCAGTTCTATTTGTCACGTTTTATTTCACAACAATGATCACAGTCATCTGTAAATAAAACAAGGGTACAATTACATTGTGTTTACATCGACAGACAATTGAACTGTACACTATTAATATGAACGATTGAGATACAAACAATTGAAGCGTTCGCTTAAAGCTTACAGTGAGACACTACATAAAATGATGATAACATACCTATCAGGTATTATGATGTAAACATTAGATAAAACAAGGCCACGTGCCGACTACAGCTTGAAACTCAACACGGATGTTATTCTTTACTTCTAATAAGAAAAACGATACCCGGATATTCCGGAACACTAACAACCCACATGCAAAGGGCGATAATCCTCTATCTCCCCCCAAGTCTTTGGGAACAGTACAACGGATGGACAAAGACTAAGCTACCGAAAAAGAAACTATAATGTCTGTGCTATGTGGTAACCCCTTAAGACATGTCGTATTCGGAATGCCACTTGGGAGCATGAACAACACGAGTGGAGCGACGCACTGGCTGAGAATCTACTGCTGAATCTGGTGCAGGAACAGGTGGAGACCGGGGAGACTGAGCACATAGTCCAGGAGAAGTATCATGATCACTAGGAGGCACATCAGGGGAAGCATCATGTG